>NC_041393.1:564587866-564613481 GCF_002162155.2 Triticum dicoccoides | reverse complement strand
GCTCATATCGTGCGTATGGTATCTTGCATTGCTATGTCATTTGCTTAGTTTAGACATGCTTTGTGTGAATGTCACCTGTTTAGTGTCTAATTACCATATATGTGAATTATGCAATGCCATCTTGTTGCAAGACATTATATATGTGAATTATGCAATGTTATCTTATTGCAAGGCATTATGTATGTGAATTATGCAATGCCATGCTGTTTAGGCAAGCGTCATATATGTGAATTATATCATGTCGTCCTTTTTTTGTATTTCTCATTGCTTTTGTCGACAATGTTTGTATATTCAACTGCTCTTCCTGTGCATCGGCCATTTGAATTGGTGATGGAGAAATCTGGAGTGAAAACAAGGTCTTCAGAGCAGACAATGCTACCTGCTGAAGTAGATATCTTGCTGGTTACAGATAGCTCTTCAGAGGAGGATTCAGAGGCAGATGACCAGTCCTATTATCCCTCTGAGGTGTATGCTCAAACTTGGCAGGGTTATATTACTCATATAATGCATATGTTGTATTGCAATGCTTAGTTTTTACATCATATACACAATATTGAATGCCATCTCCTTAGTTGACACATCATATATTCGATTGCCCTCTGCTCACTTCCTTAGTATATAAATCATATATTTGAATTATGTCATGCCATGATGTTTACATAGACAGCATGTATCTGAATTATGGCATGCCAACCCATTTTCTAAAGACATAATATAGTTATATCATCTCATCCTGTTTACATAGTCATCATATTTTAAATTATTTCATTCTATCTGTGAATTATATCATGCCATCATGTTTCCATCAACGGCATGTTTGTGATTTATGGCATGCCAACCACTTTAATAGACACATCGTATAGTTATATCATGTCATCCTATTTACATAGTCATCATATTTTGAAGTATGTCATTCTATCATATTTAGTTAGCCATCATACATGTGAAATTGTGTCATGCTATCCGGTTTAATTAGCCATCATATATGTGAAATTATGTCCTGGTATTCTATTTGCTTAGACAACATAAATGTGAATTAATTCATGCCCTGTTTTCTTCCCTACTATCCATTGCACCTGTCTATCTTACAATGTCTATACATTCAATTACTTTTCTTGTTTATCAGCCATTTCAATTGGAGGGAGTGATGGCAATATCTGTGGGAGTAAAAACACGGTCTTTAGAAAAGATCGTGCTACCTGTTGATGCAGATAGAACCATGGTTGTACTTGCCCAAGAACCAGCCCGACCACACATAACCCACACTCATGCAGATTTTACCCCTACCCAGTTGGACTGAGAACCAGCTACACCACTTCTAACCCCAACCCCAGCAGATAGACACCCGGTTCCCGTTGACACAGCACCATCTCCACCACAGAGCACCCAAACACAAGCAGTTAGTAAGGCAACTGCAGTGCCCAAAATCACGAGGACCACCACTCCGAACCCGAAGTCAATGCTTAAAGCAGAAGAAGAATTGTTCTCAGGTCAGGTTTCATATCTATGGTTCATACTACTTTTCTCTTGGATCACTGTATTTACTGATACCAACTAATTTCAAATTTGAAGGATGCAATTGAAACTCCAATGGCGCAACAGGCTTGTTTTAAACCTGTTTCTTCAACGTGTTTGGTTGTTTGGTGTTGTAACTTGCTCTATGTTGATTTCAGTTTCAATTGAATAAACAGTTATGTTCTCATGCCATGCACATTACAAGTGTTGTTATTGTTGTGTAGTTTCCCACACTTATATTCTGTCTATGCTGCTTTGTGTTAAATAGATATGATTCGAACTATATCTATCTTGATTTGACAACGTAAACTAGAATGATATAGACCATACAGTGACCATACTACATAGATATATGTTTTTTTAATGCTGTTATCCTGTCCACCTTACTACTGAACTAGTTTACCAAAATGAGTTCCATATACTACATTGTAAACCTGAGATGTGTTTGTTTGTTTCTCTTTTAGAACGCGTATAAAATATTGGAGAAGAGTACCCTGTTATGCAATGGTAAAGGAAGTAATGCAGATAAGGTTCAAGATAGTGAGACCTCTCTGTTGGTCTCCAAGAAAGCTGATAAAAACTATATTGAAGACACTGAGACAACCCCAAAGTCATGTCTTGATGTAGTGTTCGAGTTACTGGCTACCACTGTTGGCACCAGCTCTTCGAACTCGTTGCCTGAATCAGTTCGGCTTCTTGAGTCTCAATTTCAAGTTGGAAGACATCGATCAGATGTTATGCGACAGGAAGCCGAAGGACTGAGGAAGTCCTTGTAGAATTTAGATGCATACTTTCTGGTGCAACAGCAAGCACTGGAGGACTTAAGCGCCAAACAAGAGAAAGTTAATAAGCTTGCTAAGCATCTTCCCAGCATTATGGGTACCCAGGATATTGTTTCTTGAGCTCTTCTGAAGTGGTTTCAGTTCTGGACTTGTTTTGCTGCGGCGTTTATATGCTGATGTGTTCCCTATATTTGCACTAGTGGCGAACTTTGATGCCCAGTGGATGTAATATGTGTAATAGCCATGATAGCCTAGTGTAAGTTGCTTGCTTATTTATTTCCTTGTTGTCTGTTTTATTTGTTTGCTTGTAGTCAGTGCAGTTCTCTTTCTGCGGTTTGCTAGTGGCTGCAATAACCTATTTTTTAAAACTAGGCCACAATAACCATGGGCTAATATTTACTGTAGTGACACTGGGCCTCCTACGGGCCGTAGAAACAGTGGGCCTTCTACGGGCCGTATAAACAGTGGGCCTTCTACGGGCCGTAGAAACAGTGGGCCTTCTACGGGCCGTAGAAACAATGGGCCTTCTATGGGTCGTATCATCAATAGGCCTTATACGGGCAGTATGATCGATTGGCCAAACATGGGACAATAACAGGACTCTATATGGCTGTAAATGGGCTAGAGTTGGAATCGTCCGTTCATGGGCCGACCATAAGGGGCCATCGTTAATAGGCCGTATTTGATGATGCTATGAAAACGGCCCAATGTATTAACGAACCACAAGCGGGCCGACTGTAACCACGGGCTGAATTTGGCCCACAAGCAGAAAATGACAATAACGGGCCGTAAGTAAACGAATGTTGGAAATGAGCGCAAGAATAAATGGGCTCTGAGAAGGCCGAAAGATAACATGGGCTGGAAACGGCCCAACGGAATAACGGGCCGTTAATGGGTATAAAGTGATACACTGTTCTTTACAGGCCAGTTTCACCACGGGCCGTTAATGGGTGTAAAGTGATGCACTGTACATTACGGGCCAGTTTCACCACGGGTCGTTAATAGGCCAAGAGTTACATAGGGCCTCATATGGGCCGAAAGACGTCATGGGCCATACATGGGCCAGAAGTGAAAATGGGCTGGAATCATATTGGATGGCCCAGATGATGCTACTGGGCCTAATTCGAATAGGGCGTAACGGGCCTTGGGTTAGCGGGCTGTAAATGGGCTATATGCGAACAAGCTATTAACAGGCTGTTAACAGGCTTTCCATGGGCCGACCCACCACCTTTTGACCAAGTCAAACGGGCCGGCCTTTTCACAGGAATGGGCCTCTCTTGGGCCGTGCCACGTGTCGATGTACCATAGGCGCCTTCTGTCCAATGAGTGGATGACATCTGTCCCAGCGATGAGCCGACATGTGTTTCCTCCAGCCAATGATGATTTTACACGTGGAAAATCCCCATTGGTCGGTCCTGTTAACAGGTTATCGGATCCAAAACCCGACCCGATAGCTTAAAGGCGTTTCGTTATGGTGGATGCCACGTGTCGGTCACCCTTGGCGAAAGCACTTTTGTGACGCGAGATTTATCGTCATGGAAGTGGACACTTCCGTGATGATAATTTTTGTAATGTCATGGAACACTTCTACGACAGCACAGGTATGACTATCTTGATTCTATCATAAAATTGTCATGGATGTACATGCATGACAGAAAAAGCGACCTACTGTGAGAAACACGTATCATCACGGAAGTGTATTTTTTTTGTAGTGCAAGGCATACCGGAAGCGTGGAGACAAAGCTCGAAACCATGGAGCAACAAGTTTTCAAGTGCCAAGGGATGGTGGAGCGTGGACTCAACGCCAACCAGATGATGATCACGGAGTTCACCAACAACCACAAGCTAGATGCCAAGGTCATTGGGGAGACCATCTTCAAGCTTCAAGAGAAAATCGAGCACCTCCAAGCCCAGATCTATGACCTGCAAAACCAAAACTGTGAGTACGAATATAGATTCAAGAGGATGAGTTTGGCTGCAGATTTAAGGATCCCGGAGACTCGATCATCCTTCTATGATGGTGAGCCGCTGGCTTGGAAGATGGACGACAAACCTACATCATCAACAACTCCTACTTCACGAGCTCCGAGGACATAAGCACATGGGTATGGGCACTCCCCTTGGCAACTGCCAAGCTTGGGGGAGGTGCCCCGGTATCGTATCACCATCACACTCCTATCTACCATTTTATTTAGTTTGATCCTTTTAGTAGTATCTTGATCTAGTAGATTGAAGTTTTAATATCAAGTAGTTTTGAGTTTTGCTTTGTGATCTCTTTATGTAATCGAGTCCGTGAGCTATCTATAATAAAGATTAGTGCTGAGTCAAGGGCCTTGTTATGTTGCTATGATCTTGAGAAAGTAGAAAGAATAAAAGAATTCATATTGACCTTATGGATAGTAATGACTTCAGACATAGAAATTATGAGGCATAAAAGTTGTTGAGAGTTGATAAACGTAGTTTTAGTCATCGTTGCAACTAATAGGAAGTAATAAGGAAAGAGAGGTTTCACATACAAATATATTATCTTGGACATCTTTTATGATTGTGAAGCACTCATTAAGTATGACATGCTAAAAGAGTTGATGTTGGACAAGGAAGACAACGTAATGGTTTATATTTTATCACATCTCAGTTAAAGTATATTGTCATTGACCTTCCAAACATGTCGAGCTTGCCTTCCCCCCTCATGCTAGCCAAATTCCTTGCACCAAGTAGAGATGCTACTTGTGCTTCCAAATATCCTTAAACCCAGTTTTGCCATGAGAGTCCACCATACCTACCTATGGATTGAGTAAGATCCTTCAAGTAAGTTGTCGTGTTGCAGGCAATAAAAATTGCTATCTAAATATGTATGACTTATTAGTGCATGGAAAATAAGCTTTATACGATCTTGTTATGGAAGCAATAAAAGCGACGGACTGCATAATAAAGGTTCACATACAAGTGGCAATATAAAGTGACGTTCTTTTGCATTAAGATTTCATGCATCCAACCCTAAAAGCACATGACAACCTCTGCTTCCCTCTGCGAAGGGCCTATCTTTTACTTTATGTTTTTTTACTTTATGCTTGAGTCAAGGTGATCTTCACCTTTCCCTTTTTCATTTTCTCCTTTGGCAAGCTCCTCGTGTTTGAAGGGTGTAAGTTAGCATGGATTATTATTGTTGACATCACCTAAAGGTGAATATGTTGGGAAGCAACACAATAAGCCCCTATCTTTCTCAGTGTCCGGTTGAAACTCTATAACCACAAGTACCGCGTGAGTGTTAGCAATTGTAGAAGACTACATGATAGTCGAGTGTGTGGACTTGCTGAAAAGCTCTATTCTTGACTCCTTCTGATGTTATGATAAATTGGAATTGCTTCAATGACTGAGATTACAGTTTGCTAGCTCCCAATGAAGTTTCTGAACCATGCTTGACATTGTGAATTGATCGTTACTTGAGCATAAGAAATCATATGATAAAGTCTAGTTATGTTGCTGTTATAATAATGATCATGATGCCCTCATGTCCATATTTTATTTTTATCGACACCTCTATCTCTAAACATGTGGACATATTTTTCGATTTCGGCTTCCGCTTGAGGACAAGCGAGGTCTAAGCTTGGGGGAGTTGATACGTCCATTTTGCATCATGCTTTTATATCAATATTTATTACATTATGGGCAGTTATTACACATTATAGATCAATACTTATGGATATTCTCTCTTATTTTATAAGGTTTACCATGAAGAGGGGGAATGCCGGCAGCTGGAATTCTGGCTGGAAAAGGAGCAAACATTGGAAACCTATTCTGCACTGCTCCAAAAATCCTGAAACTCCATGAAACTTATTTTTGGAATTAATAAGAATTATTGAGCGGAAGAAACACCTTAGGGGGGCCACACTCTGGCCGGGAGGGTGGGGGCGCTCCCACACCTATTAGGCGCGCCCCTTGTCTCTTGGGCCCCCTGGTGGCCCTCCTGTGTCCATCTTCTGCTATATGAAGGCTTTTACCCTGGAAAAAATCATGGGCAAGCTTACGAGACGAATATCCGCCGCCACGAGGCGAAACCAATCTAGGGCTCCAGCGGAGCTGTTCTACCGGGGACACTTCCCTCCGAGAGGGGGAAATCATCACCAACAATCCTCCCATTGGGAGAGGGTCAATCTCCATCAACATCTTCACCAGCACCATCTCCTCTCAAAACCCTAGTTCATCTCTTGTATCCAATCTTGTATCCAAACCACAAATTGGTACCTGTGGGTTGCTAGTAGTGTTGATTACTCCTT
The DNA here is from genome assembly GCF_002162155.2 of Triticum dicoccoides. Lineage (NCBI taxonomy): Eukaryota > Viridiplantae > Streptophyta > Magnoliopsida > Poales > Poaceae > Triticum > Triticum dicoccoides. The sequence goes on along the minus strand of NC_041393.1, from coordinate 564,606,907 downwards.
GTAGTTGATGCTAATTGGTTTACTTGGTGGAAGGTCATATGTTCAGATCCTTAATGCATATTATTACTCCTATGATTATGAACATGAATATGCTTTGTGAGTAGTTACGTTTGTTCCTGAGGACATGGGTGAAGTCTTGCTATTAATAGTCATGTGAATTTGGTATTCGTTCGATATTTTGATGAGATGTATGTTGCCTTTCCTCTAGTGGTGTTATGTGAATGTCGACTACATGACACTTCACCATCATTTGGGCCTAGAGGAAGGCATTGGGAAGTAATAAGTAGATGATGGGTTGCTAGAGTGACAGAAGCTTAAACCCTAGTTTATGCCTTGCTTCGTTAGGGGCTGATTTGGATCCATATGTTAAATGCTATGGTTAGGTTTACCTTAATATTTATTTTATAGTTGTGGATGCTTGCAATAGGGGTTAATCATAAGTGGGATGCTTGTCCAAGTAAGGGCAATACCCAAGCACCGGTCCACCCACATAACAAATTATCAAAGTATCGAACGCGAATCATATGAGCGTGATGAAAACTAGCTTGACGATAATTCCCATGTGTCCTCGGGAGCTCTTTTCTCATTATAAGAAATTTTCCAGGCTTATCCTTTGCTACAAAAAGGATTGGGCCACCTTCTGCACTTTATTTACTTTCATTGCTTGTTACCCGTTACAATTTATCTTATCACAAAACTATCTATTACCTACAATTTCAGTGCTTGCAGAGAAAACCTTACTGAAAACCGCTTATCATTTCTTTCTGCTCCTTGTTGGGTTCAACACTCTTACTTATTGAAAGGACTATGATAGATCCCCTACACTTGTGGGTCATCAAGACTCTTTTCTGGCGCCGTTGTCGGGGAGTGTAGCACTTTTGGTGAGTGGAACTTGGTAAGGAAACGTTTATATAGTGTGCTGAAATTTTTTGTTACTTGTCACTATGGAAACTAATCCTTTGAGGGGCTTGTTTGGGGTATCTTCACCCCGACCAGAAGAGAAAAGAGCCAACCTACTGAACTTAATGAAAATATTTACTTTGAGATTCCTTCGGGTACGATAGAGAAACTGCTAGCTAATCCATTTGTAGGAGATGGAACATTGCATCCCGATTTACACCTTATCTTTGTGGATGAAGTTTGTGGATTATTTAAGCTTGCAGGTATTCTCGATGATGTTGTCAAAAGGAAGGTCTTCCCTTTATCTTTGAAGGGAGATGCATTGACATGGTATAGGCTATGTGATGATACAGGATCTTGGAATTATAAACGATTGAGGTTGGAATTTCACCAGAAGTTCTATCCTATGCATCTTGTTCATCGTGATCGTAATTACATATATAATTTCTGGCCTCGCGAAGGAGAAAGCATCACTCAATCTTGGGGGAGGCTTAAGTCAATGTTATATTCAGTGCTTGCAGAGAAAACCTTACTGAAAACCGCTTGTCATTTCCTTCCGCTCCTCGTTGGGTTCGACACTCTTACTTATAGAAAGAACTACGATAGATCCCCTACATTTGTGAGTCATCACCATCCTTCGCCGCCTCGGATCTGCTTCCCCTCCGCTGATATACGGCCACGGCAACACCGTCAACAATTTGGCCATGGGTCTGTCCAAGGATCCACGGCTCTCCAAAACATCGATTCCACCGGCAAAAACAAGAAGACCGCCGCGACATACCGACACCGCACTGGCAACCGGTAACGGTACTCCTCTTCCCTTATTCGTGCAAATCTTACGTGTTTGCTTGCACGGTATTCATCCCACAGAAGACACTAGTTGACCGCTTCTTCTTCATACTAGATGTTCCTAGTAACTCGTGATGCACAAGGTTTCTCCTCATATACTATTTCACCTTAGCTAGAGGTCCATCGCCCCCCTGAATTTCAATTTCTGGCCAGTTGATTCCCAATTAACGGAAGCATTCCCCGGTGTAACAGGCGCTAGTACGCCTATTACGTCGGGGAAGCAGCGCCTTGGTGTTTATCTTAGGGGCGTGTGCGGCCTAGAGCTACTGGCGCCCGATCTGGAGGTCGGCCGGGATTAAAGGGATGGCCAGGGGCGCTGCCAAGCACGGCGATGGTGTGAGGTCGAGGGGAGGGCGGGGCGGCGGAGGTAGGGGTGTGGGCCGGTGGTCGCTGGCGGTTCGAGAAAGATCGTCAACAGTGACTGGCGGGAGGTAGACGAAGGCCATCTGCCCGTTCCTTATAGATCAAACGGTTCATTAAAAAAATCGACTGACCTATTCATTTTCAGTCGACTATTATCTTAGATATGACCACATGTGGTGGTGTGCTGGAGGAGTACCTATATTTCCTGTGCTCATATATTACAAAATCATACGGAGTAGAATCTAATTTTGTTTGCCATGCAGTATTGTAGAGCTATCATATGTCTCCTGTCATTTATTTGTCAGCCACCTGCTATCTGCTACTTTTATAGTGCACTAGTTATGCACACACTTCACCCATACTCTCACTATTGTGTTTTTATGCAAGGTTATTTCAGAGTCTGCCTCGAGAGAAGCAAAAAAGATAAGAGAGGAGTTGACCCAGCTTTCTTCGCGGTTAGGCACGACACGTTACTGTGCTATAAAGGGGGCAGTGTCAGTAGATGGAGACGGTAAACGTAGCTCTGGAGTTGATGACCTCGCTCGCAATGAACCACCATCCCAGGTGCCTGCTTTAACTTTGCGGTGTCATATGTGGTTGCATGTTCCATATGGTGTCTAGCTTGTATTCGAAAGGCCGAAGTCAGTCTTTTTATTAAGATAAGGAAAGATATTTGTTTACATGAACCACCATCCCGTGAGCACCAGAAGACAAATAGCTAGTCAGGGCACTAGCCGAGCCAGTGACAAGCCCAGCAAAGATAGGCATCACCTGGAAGCCAACTAAAAAGCTGCGATGGTGGCGAAGCAGCCCGCCTCCCACCAGGCTCTCAGGTCCTAGATGATCATGCTCACCACTCTAGCCGGATGTCTAGCTTGTATTGCTTCCAATTTGGTTAAATTGCATCTGCTTAGCTTACACATTATACCTTTGAATATGACATGCCTTTATGTTTTTAGTACATCTGTGTATTAACCATGTTCTTACATCAAACTAATGTTCTTGTGTATCCCTCATCAATCACTTATGATGAGGCAGGCAGGCAAGGGGACTACTCCTCATTTAAAGAATGCAGCGTTAGCCTCCCGACATGATTCTCAAGAAACAGAAATGCTAGATGAAGATAGTGAGCGTAGCTCTATAGTTGATTACAACACTTCCCCTACACTAGCATCGCAGGTGCTTGCTCTAACTTGGCAGCGTGATATGTGGTTGCATGTTGCATATGCATGGTGTCTATATTGTAATTCTTCCAATCTGGTTAAACTGCATGTGCTAGTCTGCTTAGCTTATACATTATACCTGTTAATGTGACATGGCTTCCTGTATTTAGTACATAGTACATCTGTCTATTAATCATATCCTTACATAAAACCATTGTTTTTTTGTATCCCGCATCAATCAATATGACGAGACACCTTTAGTATATGCGGTGCGATATTAGTTGCATCTTTCATATGATTTATAGCATGCGCTGCTTCTAATTTGTTGAAATTCCATTTATGATGGGACGCTTTTAACTTGGTAGAGTCATATTGGTTGCATCTTTCATGTCGTGTCTAGCTTGCGTTGCTTCTTATTTGTTGGAATGGTTTCTTCTTAGTTTACACAAACAGTTGTGAACATGCCATGCCGTCCTGTTTTTCGTACATATTCCATCATGATATCATGTGTTTGCCTTACATCAAAGTAGTGATTGTCAGTATCATGCATGAATGAGTTCTGAAGAGAGAATTTTATTGCTTTTTCTTGTCGGTTTTACTTGACAATTCAAAATCAATAAAGCGGAAGGAAGCTAGCAAGGCAGCGGATAAAGGTGCTCCTTCCGACGGAGGGCCTCTACAGTTTCTACTCCTCCACACCCCCAAGATGATTTCCAAGACAACGCATGCATAGACACTCAACAAAGCTGTGTTTATGATGAGCATGTCTCCCCTAGTGCACCATCACCGGTGCTCCCTCTAACTTGGCACTGTTATATGTGGTTGCATGTTATGTGTGATGTCTAGCTTGTATTGCTTCTAATTTTGTTGAATTCCATCTGCTTACTTTACACATTATACTTGAATAAGACACGTGTTCCTGTTTCTAGAACATACAATATCTGTCTATCACACCATGTTCTTACATCAAATTACTACTATTGTGTAACCTGCAACAATCACTTATCATAAGACATGTTTGACTTCGGAGTGTGATATTGGTTACATCTCGCATTCTCTTCTAGCTTGTACTACTAATTTGTTGAAATGGCACTTATGACGAGACAGTTTTAACTTGGTAGAGTGATATTCGTTGCATCTTTCATATGGTGTGTAGCTTTCATTGCTTCTAATTTGTTGAAATGCCTTCTCCTTAGTTTACACATCATAAGCTGTGAATATGCAATGGCACTAATGATGAGAGACCTCTAACATGGTAGTGTGATGTTGTTTGCATCTTCCATATGATTTATTTCTTGTACTGCTTCACATTTGTTTAAACGCCATTTATGATGAGACACTGTTAACTTGGCAGAGCGATATTTGTAGCATCTTTCATATGGTGTCTACCTTCCATTGCATTGCTTCTAATTTGGTGAAATGTATTCTTCTTAGTTTACACATCATAGTTCTAGTTATCTCTTCCATCCTATTTTTCATACATATTACATCCTCCTATCATGTGGTTGTCTAACATCAAAGTTTAGTTCGTCAATATCACGCATCAATTTGTTCTGAAGAACTAAATTGTTATTCGTTTTTCTTGTCGGCTTGACTTAACATGGCACAGAGAAAGAGGAAGGAACACAGAATGACAGGGAATGAGAAGCGGATGAATCCTGCAGATTCTTCTGGTACTGATGGTGCAATAGAAGGTCAAAGTCCAGCGGAAAATTCTACAAACACGACATCCCATGCTACACGAGCTGCAAAAAAAGCCAAACAGAAACAAATAGCTGCCACTAAACAAGCAGAGACAGCCCTAGTTCTTGCAACACCTACCATAGTACTACCAGCTGCATGACTTACTTGTGCATCAATTGAGCTAGCAGCACGTTCCCAAGCTCCCTTCCCACCTACCACTACTTCCCAAGCACTCTTGACACCAGACGAGTTGGCAATATCAGATGCACCTTGTGAGCTTCAACAGCAAGAAGGTAGTTGCTGGAGTCAAGTTACAGTTGCATGCTTCTTTATATGTAGTCTCACAGTTTGATGTACACAAACACTTCCTATGTTCGTTGTTGGACTAGCACCTAGGCGCAAGAGGAAACAAACATCAGGGATAATGCTCGATAGGTTAACTAAATCTAGAGGAGGAAGAATGGAGATCCGTTTTGAGGCAGGTTGAAAAAGGCCACGTGATGCTACAGAGTCAGCCAAGTTAGTATCAGAGGCAACGGTTGCCGTTAGGTGTCATGTACGTATCCTCCCAACATGGATTCAGTACAGGAATGACAAAGACGAAACCCAGTTCAACACCTTCCTCGGCCATTTATCTGTAAGTATGGTTATGTATGGAAACTAGTAATATCATCTTGCTCTGTCCCATACTTTTTAGGTTGCTGATAATGAGACTCCCATAATTTTCAACAGATGAGGTTCAAGTTGGATAGCCAAGATGATGCAACCATACAAGCTTGCAACCATGTTTTCAAGTCTGCTCTACGACAGTATAGGTATAACTTGAGGAAAACTCACTTTGAAGGCAAGGCTAGCAGTGAAGTTTCCCAAACTTCTCCAGTGGAAAATATATCAGATGAAGACTGGAGGGGCCTTGTTAAACACTGGTCTGATCTGAAGTATCAGGTACATTATATATATGTGATCAGATCACATGTCGAAGTCCTATTTACGCATGTGCCACGCAAATCTATCTTCTTGTAGGTGAACTGTTCAAAGAACAAGGCCAACCGTACAAAAGTGAAATTCCAACAGACGACAGGATCTCGTAGCTATATTGCACACTACGAGGCTCTTGTAATTAGTTGTTGTTTCACTCTTTTCGATGTACCATATTATCATATCTATATTAACTTGTTCGAAATACAGAAGAAAGCCCGCAAGGACCAAGAAGTACCTGAACCAAATGTTGTGGACATGTTCAAGGACTATCACACCAGTAAGAAGAAGGGCATGACTAAACCAGTCAAAGCCACTGTTGTAAGTCCTTAATCCTCATGCCTTTTAGCTACTACTTACTCTGACTTGTGCCTTGAACTGCATTGTTTGCAGCCAATGTCTATTACTCTTTTCAATTTTATACACCATTGTCTTAGCGTATCATTGCACCTTACAAGGTTTAAAAGAGAGGAGTGATGTTCCTTTGATCTTGACTCGTAATCTAGTTCTATGCTGGACTTGCCCACACAATGTTACAATTACCTGTTTGTCTGTTCTCAGTTGTTTTGTGATATGAATGATGTCATACTATGCTTACCGTATTATAAACTTCGTCTCTTTATCCTTAGCCCTCAATACAATGTGAAGAAATAGACAATACATTAGCGATGGTACATGGTCATATGTTTGGAACCTGGTTTTATTATGTACTTTGCAATAAAATACAACTAATATTTTACATGGGTTCACCAGAATAAGTTCTGTATATAGACCAAACCTATTTTGTTTGGTTTTTCTGCCTCCTTAATATCTTCTGTTCTAGAACTACTAATGTAAAACCTCAACTTTTCAGTGAGCTATGGAAAAAATGGTGGAACCGCCACCTTCTGAAGGTGGCGAGGCAACTATAACCGCAATGTCAGCTCTTGCTGCAGTGGGTCAGTACCTGTCCACTAATAGTGCCAAAAGCACGTTCCTGCATAATAGTGGGTTGGTTGTTAAGGCAATATCGTCCAAACTGCCTCATGATCAAGATATGCAAGCTCAAAGCAATGTTGTGTCTGCGCTCCAGACACAAGTCCATTCCCTAACAGAGATCCTTTGTGAAACAAGCAGAGACATTATTCGATGTCGTCAAGATATGCATGGTTTTGAAACCAGACTATCAAACATTTTCTATGTTGTTCAGGAGCCTAGGGGAAATGAAGGCGAGGGTTATGGTGCTCCATCGGACAATACATCATGAAAACGTAACAGTCAGGTCAAATGAACTGAGCTTCTGAACTTCTGGTGGTGCATTTATCTGCTAGACTATTAAGTTTTATGCCAACCTTCCTTTTGTTATATAGTTGTAATTTGTTTTGGTGTGATACAAAATTTATTCTTAACGTGCAGCCACGGGCTGAAGAAAACAGCAAGCCATTTTTGTATAGTGTAGGGTGTTCCTTATATTTGCACTGGTGGCAATCTTTGATGCCGAGTGGATGTAATCTGTGCAATCGCCTTAATAGCCTAGCGTTAGTTTCGGCCTTATTTATTTCCTAGTCTTCTTTTTCCCAGGTTTGCTAGTGGCCGCAATAACCATGGGCCATATACGGGATCCATGGGTCTCCTACGGGCCATCGATAAATGGGCCTCCAACAGGGTCGTAGAATCGGTGGGCCTCGGGCCGTCGAATAAATGGGTCTACATGGGACGTAAACGGGTGTAATTGGTATCGGCCCAGCATGGTACCGAGCCGTTAACAGGCCGTAGGACAGCAAAGGTTTAATTTTGTCACAGGCATAACGGGTCATTAATGGGCCAGAATATAGGACGGGCTGGAAACGGCGCAACGGGTTAACAGGCCAGAAACGGGCCGACTCTTGCCATGGGCCAAATTTGGCCCATTAGGGGAATAGGCCAGTAACGGGCCGACTCTTGCCATGGGCCAAATTTAGCCCATTAGGGGAACATGCCATTAACAGGCCGGAAGTAATCGAGGGCCGAAAAGGAGCCCAAGAACGTATGGGCCGTCAATAGGCCGAAAGCTAACACGGGCTGGAAACGGCCCATGTAAATCACGGGCCGTTAATGAGTACAAAAAAAATAATGTTCATTATGGTCTAGAGTCCCCGTGGGCCTGTAAAGGGCCGAAAGATACGAAGGCCTCATATGGGCCGAAAGACATCGTGGGCCATACATGGGCCGAAAGTGAAATGGGCTGGTGTTATATTCGATGGCCCACATGACTTTGTTGGGCCGATTTCCTTTAGGGCCTAACGGGCCGTGAGTTACCGGGCCGTAAAATGGGCTATTTGTGAAGAGACCGTTAACAGGCTTTTCATGGGCTAGCCCGCTAACTTCTGACCAAGTCAAACGGGCCGGATTTGTAAGCTAAATGGGCCAGTGGTGGGCCGTGGCACGTGTCGACATATCATAGGCGCCTATATGACCCACTGACGAGCTGAGACTTGTTTCGTCCGGCCAATAAGAATTTTATACGTGGAAATTTCCCATTGGTCGGGGCTGTTAACGGATTATTGGATCCAAAACCCGACCCGATAGCTTAACAGCGTTCCGTTACGGTGGATGACATGTGTCGGTCACCCTTGACGAAAGCACTACTGTGACGCGCGATTTATCGTCATGGAAGTGGACACTTCCGTGATGATAATTTTGGTAATGTCATGGAACATTTCTACGACAGCACAGGTATGACTATCTTGATTCTGTCATAAAATCGTCATGGATGTACATGCATGACAAAAAACGCGACCTACTGTGACAAACACGTATCATCACGGAAGTGTATTTTTTGTAGTGCTATCAAATGTCACAACGTAACTGGGTGATTATAAAGATGCTCCACGGGTGTCTCTGGTGTTTGTTGGGTTGGCATAGATCAAGATTAGGATTTGTCACTCCATGTATCAAAGAGGTATTTCTAGGCCCTCTCGGCAATGCACATCACTATAAGCCTTGCAAGCAATGTGACTAATGAGTTAGTTACGGGATGATGCATTACGGAACGAGTAAAGAGACTTGTCGGTAAGGATATTGAATTAGGCATGATGATACCGACGATCGAATCTCGGGCAAGTAATATACCGATGACAAAGGGAACAACGTTTGTTGTTGTGCGGTTTGACCGATAAGGATCTTCGTAGAATATGTAGGATCCAATATGAGCATCCAGGTTCCGCTATTGGTTATTTATCGGAGATGTGTCTCGATCATGTCTACATAGTTCTTGAGCCCGTAGGGTCCGCACGCTTAACGTATGATGACAATTTGTATTATGAGTTATGTGTTTTTGATGACCAAAGTTTTTTTAGAGTCCCGGATGAGATCACGGACATGACGAGGAGTCTTGAAATGCTCGAGAGGTAAGGATTGATATATTGGAAGGTTATATACGGACACCGGAATGGTTCCGAAGAAGATCAGGAATTTTTCGGAGTACCGGGAGGTTACCGGGACCCCCCGCCCTCCACCGGGAGAGTTATTGGGCATATTGGAAGAGAGGAGGCAGGCCACGGGAGGTGGCGAGCAACTTCACGAGCACGTACAAGTGACCTCCCAAGCCTCGCCAACTCTCCTTGTGCGTGCGAGGCCCCGACGAGTCCACTCGCGACTACCTCACGCGCTGGGGCGAGCTCCGGAACTCCTGCGATGACATGCATGAGGTGCAGGCTATCGAGTACTTTACTGCCGGGTGCAGAGAAGGCAACCTCCTCAAGCACAAGCTCCTCTGCGCGAGCCAGAGACCCTCCATGAGCTGTTGATCACATCAGACAAGTACGCCACGGCCGACTCCTCCATGAAGGCGGAGATTCAAGTCAGCGCGACTGGCAAAGTCGCCCCTCAGGCTTCGAGAACTCCGGCTGGGGACACTAGTCGGCGGCAGTAGCAGAACGACCACAAGCGCAAGGCCCCACAGCCGGCTTCCAACAGCCGGCAAGTGGCGACAGTCGAAGACCAACAGCCAGAGGGACCGTCTCCGGCGAAGCGGCAGAAGGGTGGCAAGTCCAACTGGTTGCCGGCCTTCTCCTACGAGCAGACCCTGGATGGCCCCTGCAAGTTCCACAGTGGCGTGAAGCCGTCAAACCACACCACCCGGAAATGCCACTGGCTGACCAGAATCGCCAAGGGAGACGACCTAATCCCTCCCCCGCCTGCTGGGCCGCCTCCACCACAGCCGCCCCAGCAGCCGGCTGTCAGGACAGTCGGTGCGATACAAGACGAGTTCCCAGACGAACACGGAGCCTATGTGGTGTTCACCAGTGTGGCTAACGATCGACGCAGTAGGCGCCAGCAGCAGCAAGAGGTGAACGCAGTCGCATCAAGTACTCCAGAGTTCATGCATTGGTCCGAAAGGCCCATCAGTTGGAGCAGAGCTGATCACCCAGAGGCAATGCCGAATCCAGGCTCCTACGCCCTTGTCTTAGGTGCCACACTTGCCACAGATAGGCGGGCTGCTCGCTTCTCGCGAGTGCTGATAGACGGAGGCAGCAGTATCAACATCCTGTACATGGATACGATGGAGAAGTTAGGAATCAAGCAAGGACAGCTTCAGAGCAGCCAGACTGTGTTCCACGGCATTGTTCCTGGACTTTCCTGCTCACCAATCGGCAAGATCCTGATAGACGTCCTCTTTGGGGACAAAGATCATTTCCACCGAGAGCCAATTTGGTTTGAAGTGGTGGACCTTGAAAGCCCATACCATGAGTTGCTTGGCCGACCAGCTTTGGCCAAGTTCATGGCGGTCCCCCACTACGCCTACCTCAAGATGAAGGTGCCGAGTTCCAAGGGAATTCTAACCGTGGCCGGCGACTACAGAAAGTCGTCTTCTTGCACGGCCGAAAGCAGTCGGCTGGCTGAGTCCTTGGTGATCGCAGCTGAGAAACGACTTCTTGATCGGGTTGTGGCGATGGCCGGCAAGCAGCCCGAGTTGTCGCCCGACCCCAAGGAGTCGGTAGCAGAAGGATCATTCAAGCCGGCCAGAGAAACGAAGAAGATACCATTGGACCTGGAGCACCCAGAGAGGTACGCTGTCATGGGTACAAACCTTGACAGCAAATAGCAAGGCGAGCTCGTCTATTTCCTCCGTGAGAATCGAGACATCTTTGCATGGTCCCCTAAGGACATGCCCGGTGTACCGACGGAATTCGCCGAGCACAAATTACATATCCGGTATGATGTGAAGCCCGTCAGGCAGCCCTTGCGCCGCCTGTCAGAAGAGAAGATGAGAGTTGTTGGAGAAGAGATAGCCCGGCTCCTGGCGGCTGGCTTCATTATGGAAGTGTTTTTTTTAGAGTGGCTAGCGAACCCAGTGCTGGTGCTGAAGAAGAACAATCAGTGGCGGATGTGTATTGACTACACAAGCCTCAATAAAGCCTGTCCCAAGGACCCATTCGCTCTGCCAAGAATTGATCAGGTGATAGACTCCACAGCCGGATGCGAGCTGTTGAGTTTCTTAGATGCATATTCAGGATATCACCTGATCAAGCTGAACCCAGCTGACAGACTGAAGACCGCCTTCATCACGCCATTTGGTGCCTTCTGCTACCTGACCATGACGTTCGGCTTGAGGAATGTCGGCGCCACCTATGCAAAAGTGCCTCCTCAAGCAACTTGGCAGAAATGCCCACGTCTACGTAGATGACGTGGTGGTGAAGACGGAGAAACGTGGAACTCTGTTGGAAGACCTCAAGGAAACCTTTGAGAACCTGCGTCGATTCCAGATCAAGCTCAACCCCGAGAAGTGCGTCTTCGGAGTACCAGCCGGCCAGCTCCTTGGTTTCCTGGTCTCCGAACGCGGTATAGAGTGCAACCCTATGAAGATCAAGGCCATCGAGAGGATGGAAGCACCCAGACGACTGTTAGATGTGCAGAAGTTCACCGGTTGTTTGGCGTCCATCAGCCAATTCATCAGTCGGCTGGGCGAGAAGGCTCTCCCCTTGTATCAGCTCGTGAAGAAGACAACCTTTTTTGAATGGACTCCCAAGGTGGACGAGGCCTTTCTCCAACTGAAGAAAATGTTGAATACTCCCCCTGTGCTGGCAGCTCCGACTCCCAAAGAGCCCATGCTCCTATACATTGCCGCCACCAGCCGGGTAGTCAGCACAGTGATTGTAGTCGAGCGCAAGGAGGAAGGCAAGGCGCTACCTGTCCAGAGACTGGTATATTACCTGAGTGAGGTACTGTCGGCCTCCAAGCAAAACTACCCCCACTACCAGAAGATGTGCTACGGCGTGCATTTTGCCGCCAAGAAATTGAAGCCTTACTTCCAGGAGCATCCAATCACTGTGGTCTGCACAGCCCCACTAGCCGAGATCATCAGAAGCCGAGATGCTTCTGGCCGAGTGGCCAAATGGGCCATCGACCTGGCTCCCTACACCATCTACTACGAGCCCCGCACCGCCATCAAGACCCAGTATCTGCCACCAGCGCCCGACTCCACCCATTGGCGGATGCACTTTGATGGCTCCAAGATGCGCACCGGCCTGGGAGCCGGTGTCTTCCTCACTTCCCCCAAGGGTGACAAGCTCAGATATGCGCTGCAGATCCATTTCGCCGCCTCCAACAACGTGGCCGAGTATGAGGCGCTCATCCACGGGCTCCGGCTTGCGAAAGAGCTTGGCATTCGCCGGATCCTGTGTTATGGCGAGTCTGACTTGGTGGTCCAGCAATCGTCTGGCGATTGGGACGCCAAGGACGCAAACATGGCGAGTTACCGCTTCCTGGTGCAGAAACTCAGCGGATACTTCGAGGGGTCCGAGTTCCTCCACATGCCAAGGAACGACAATGACCAAGCAGACGCCTTGGCACGAATCGGCTCCACCCGCCAAGCAATACCATCTGGCGTCGCCCTTCGGCGCCTCCTCAAGCCGTCCATCAAGCCATCACCAGAATCACACTCAATCTTTGTGCCGGCTCCACCCGAAGAAGTCGGATCCGACTCCAAGAAAGCCACAGTCAAAGCCGGCCCGGGGACTTCAGAACCCGGCCCGGGGACTGCGATGACAAGACCAAAGACTCCAGAACTCGGCCAGGGGATTGCTCCAGTCGGCCCGGGGACTTCGTCAAGTCAGCAAGCGGCTGTGGACTCCAACCCGCCGCCTCCCAGCCCAGCCGCCCTTGTCCAAGTCGCACTAGTGGTAGTTGAAGAAATAGCAGCACCCTCATGGGCCCAGCCCATCCTCAAGTTCCTAGTAAATAGAGAGCTGCCAACTGATGAAATCTTGGCTCGACAAGTGCAACGCCGAGCGGCAGCTTATACCATAGTCAACAGAGAGCTGGTCAGGCACAGCGTCACTGGCGTCTACCAATGCTGCGTCGAGGCAGAACAAGGCCAAGCAATTCTCAGAGACGTCCATGAAGGCGAGTGCGGTCACCATGCGGCCTCAAGAGCACTCGTCGCCAAAGCCTTCCGGCATGGTTTCTTCTGGCCGACTGCCCTAGAAGAGGCCAAGGAATTACTCCAAAAATGCAAGGGGTGCCAGATGTTCTGTTCCAAGCCACTTCAGCCAGCTTCCGCACTCAAGACTATCCCCATCGCCTGGCCCTTTCCAGTCTGGGGCCTGGACATGGTGGGACCATTCAAGACGGCACGAGGTGGCTTGACTCATCTACTTGTTGTAGTGGACAAGTTCACCAAGTGGATAGAAGTGAAACCCATCAAGAAGTTGAATGGTCCGACTGCAGTGACTTTCATCGCCGACATCACGACTCGGTACAGCATCCCGCACAGCATCATCACCGACAATGGCACAAATTTTGCCAAAGGCGCGTTGGCCCGTTAATGCGCGACGCAGGGCATCCGACTGGACTTAGCGTTCGTTGCCCATCCGCAGTCAAACAGCCAAGTGGAGCGAGCAAACGGCCTCATCTTATCTGGCATCAAGACTCGACTGGTCGAGCCATTGGAACGATCGGCCGGCTGCTGGCTTGAGGAGCTACCGGCCGTCCTTTGGAGTCCGCGCACGACTCCAAACAAGTCAACCGGCTTCACACCCTTCTTCCTCGTCTACGGTGCCGAAGCCGCCATCCCGACGGACATGGAGTTCGACTCCCCGCGAGTCACCATGTACACCAAGGAAGAAGCAGAAGAAGCACGTCAAGACGACGTCGATCTGCTGGAAGAGGGCCGGTTGTTGGCACTCAGCCGGTCCAGCATCTACCAGCAGAGTCTGCGCCGATACTACAACAGGAAGGTCAGGCCAAGATCTTTCCAAGAGGGCGACCTTGTCCTCCGACTGATCCAGCGAACAGCCGGCCAGCACAAGCTGTCGGCACCTTGGGAGGGCCCCTTCGTTGTCAGCAAGGTGCTAGGAAATGACTCCTACTACCTGATCGATGCTCAGAAGCCCCAAGCGCGCAAAAGGGACGACTCCGGCAAAGAGACAGAACGCCCGTGGAATGCAAATCTTCTCCGAAGATTTTACAGTTGAAGCAGTATGTATCACGCTACCCTTTGTATTAAAGTACCAAGACTTTGGGCCCCCCAAGACGAGCTCGGGGACTGCCTTCTTTTGTTATCTGTATGATAAGGATTATGCCTTCGAGTATATTACTCTTTGTTAATGCTACTTGGCACCGGGCCCGACTTGTCGGCCCGGGGACTCGCCGCCTCGCGCTATGAGGAGCTTCCCGCAGTCAGACAAGTAGTGTGCGGTGCCTAATCCATCTCCTGACAAAGCCGCAGCTCGCAGAACGACTGTTTGGTGGGCAGGAGTGAGGAAGAACGGGCGCCCACACGAAAAATGGCTAAGGACCCAAAGCACGAACATAGCGTAAGACGGTCTCCAGCATCTTTGAAGCAAAAGCCGACTCATGAGTAGTCGGCTTGCCGCTTTCTACTAGCCTCTATTAAGGACAACCGACTCTTTAGTAGTCGGCTTGCAGCCTTCTATCCAACTTGTTAAAGAAGACTCTAAGATGGCCGAGTACCTGCCTTCCTAAAGTAGCCAAGCATTTGACCCAGCGGCATTCAGCAGAGCAGTTGTCCGTCTGGCAAGGCGGCAACTAAGGGAAGGCAGCAAAGGGAAAAGCCAAAAGAGCAATGAGCATGGAAAGATAGAACTCGTATTAATATTTACATAGCATAGGCCCTTGGCCGAATCTTCGAACAGAAGTTTGATATACACCCCGCGGGTGGAATTGTGCAAATTAACAAGTTCCTTAAAGACTTTCTAGAGCAGACAAAATAAAGCCAGAAGGCAGCCTAGGGAGCAGTAGATGGGTTCGGAGGGTCGAAGGAGACGGCGGTGTTAGGTGCCGGGGCGGCCGGCTAGGCAGTCTCGGCTTGATCGCCACCGGCGGCAGCCGGCCCGGTCGGACGCGGCTCGTTGCTGGAGATGCGGTCGAGCTGAGGCTGGTCGCCCGCTCCGACTTCTGGCGCCTCTGTCTCGCCTTCGTCCTCCGCCTCGCCTTCCTCCTCGGTGCTGGAGTCAATCACCTCCGCCGAGTCCTCGCCGTAGTCCGGGTTCATCCCGAACCACTCCGGCGGCACCTCCTCGCCGCCTGCAGCCCGCTCAGGGATGAAGACACTGGTGTCCGTGTAGTCGGCAATTGCCACCGCACGCTCGACAAGGGCACCCTCTACCGCCACCAGCTCTGCCTGGGCCTCTGACCGGAACGCGGCCAGCCGGTCCAGGTCCAGCCCCGGATACCATGCCTTGACGAATTCCAAGGCCCGGCGCGCTCCTGCCCGGGCCGAGGAACCCTTCCAAGCTTCAAGACGGCCAGCTGCGACCTCCAGCCAGTCGGCGGTCCAATTGGCGGTGCGCAGGGCCGGCATGTCTGGCCACAGAGCGGCAACCGCCTGGGCGCCGGCACGCTGAAGCCGGCGCATCAGCTGATGGGCCTGGCGAAGACGGGCTTCGATGCTCAGAAGCTGCTCGTCGACGGTCCGGGGGGCGTTAGCGGCGATCTTCGTGCCGCTTGCCCTCCACACCTCGCGATCAGCCTCGATGGCCTGAGTGACTGCCTTCGAGTGGCCAGGGAAGAAGTCTGCCAAGACACAAAAGAAGTGAGTCGAAAAAAAATCAGGAGTCAGCCCGACCTATAGTCGGAAGCTCGAAGAAAGAAAGGAAGAAAAGAAACTCAGCGTCGACGATGTCCTTGATCTCATGGAAGCAGGAGGTCAGCATCGCCTCCTTGTCAGTCCAGGAGGAGCGCTTGCTCTCGAACTCGGCCAGGAGAGCAGCCTCCTTCTTCTCGGCCTCGTCCTGCGACTTCTTGAGCAGCTCCTTCTGCTCGGCCAGCTGCGCAGCCAGCAGGTCGCGCTCTGTGGCAAGCTTGCTGCACTCCTCCCCCTTGGCGCGCAAAGCGGTGTTGGCCTCGCCCAGCTGCTGCTGAAGAGTGGCGTTGGCCTCTGAAAAAAAAAGAAGAAAGAGATGTTAAGTCGTCAGCAAAGAAGGTCGCTGAGAAGATCCGGCCCGACTGCTCAGCAGTCGGTCCGAATCTCGGGGACTACAGCCCGTGGGTGCGCTAGCACGCCCCCGCGAAAAAGAAGAAGGACTCACTCTGGCTCTCTGCCAAGTCGGCAGTCCGCCTTCCTAGCTCCTCAACATTGCGGTTGAAGGCGGTAGCACGGCGGTTGTGATACTCCTGGAATAAGCATTTCAGACAAAGTTAAATGTTTGGAACTCGCCAGAGGGAGTTCCGAACTGCTTGCTCAGCAGCCGGCCGAAACTCGGGGACTACACCTAGTGGGTGCGCTGGCGCGCCCCCACAGAGAAGAACAAGAAAAACAAGAATCAAAAGAGGGAGACATACTCGGACGGTCGTTCGCGCTGCCAGATGCGCCCTGGTGCAGTTTTGAAGGGCATCACCTTCAGCTTGCAGCTTCGCCTGGATGTCCAGAAGCGCTTGGTTCAGCGGCCCTATGCCGCCTCCCCGCAACTACCCAACGGGCGCGGCGCTCGTTGCCTCGGCGTCTGGGATTGCCGAGCTGGCAGCGCCGGTCTCCTGGGGTCGCGGCGCCGAGGTCGCCCTCTCAAGACGACGGCGCACTAGCGAGGCGACTTGGAGAAGCAGCCTCGCCTCGAACTCGTCCGTAGTCGGCGGCACCGGCGGGCCCGCCGGCTGTTCTCCACGCGCGCTCCCAGACAGCGGCGGAGGCGGCGGTGGCGGCACGAGCGTGTCCGACATGGAGGCCTCGCCGCTTTCCTTCTCCACAATGGGGTTCTCGGCGCCGGCTTCTCCAGTCTGCCCCTTGAACTCCGGGGCGGCGGCGCGGAGGACAGCGGGGTGACAAACAATGCCGACTGGCAGCGCGCGGCCTCCTCGGCTTGCCGCCTTGCTGCGGCGGCGGCTTCAGCCTCTTCCAGTTTTTTCTGGGCGTAGGCCGCCGCCTTCTCGGCCTCCCCTTTCTCCAGGCGGTCGGCCTCCTCCTCGTAGCGCTTCTCCCGCGCGTTTTGCTCTGTCGCCTCCCGGAGGTCGGCGGCAGGGTCAACCCGCCGAGTGTTGGCCGACGTCTTCGCCGACCCCATGATGGACGGGGCGGCGACCCTCTCAAGGGTAAGGGGATCCCTGAAGCAAAAAGGGAATGAAAAGAGAAACTCGGACGAGATTCACCAAAGGAAAATAAAGACAAAGGAGGAAACACTTACGGAGAGACTAGCGGCGGCCTCTTCACTTCCTTACGGAAGCGGTTGGCCTTCACGGCCGCCTCATCCCGCTTGGTCGTGGCGGCCGCCCCCTTGAACTTCTTCGGCTTGCCGCCGAGCGAGCTCGGCCCTGCGTGGCGCCTCTTCGCGCCGCCTCGGCCGGCCACGCCGGCAGAGGAACCCGCGCCCGATGGGCCGACCCTTGGCTGGTGGCGCGGGACGACTTCCCGTTCGGCGTCGTCTTCAGCCAGTCGGCGAAGGTGGCCAAGGGCCTGAGGCCGCTTCCCGCTCCTCCTCCCCCGCCTTCAGCGTCGACTTCCATCACCGCCACCCCCAAGTCGGGGTCGTCAACGTCGCTCTCCGCTCGGTCGGGAGCAAACTCGCGGGGCGGTCTCGTGACGCCGGCTGCGGGCTGAATGAGGGGGTTCTAATTCAGAGAAACCAATGAAAATCAGAAGTCCGATTCGGCTATAAAGAAGACAAAGTAATTAAGAGATGCGACTTACCACTGGAGGGGGGTTGGCGCGCGAGTAAGGCTCCTTGCCGAACTGCCAGTCCTCCCCGAGCTCGCAGTTCGCAATGTGGTTCACCATGTTTGCCACCTCTGCGCGGGGCATTTCCCTAGTGCACATACGACTCGGGTCCCGGTGGTCGCTCATCTGACTGATCAGATGAGGCCGGCCTTGAAGAGGGAGGACTCGGCGCGCTACAAAGGCGGCCAGCAAGTCGGTCCCAACGAGGCCCTCCGACTGTGTCAGAACTCGGAGCCGCGCCACGGCGGCAGCCCCAGTGGGAGTCAGCGTCTTGGCTCGATGAGACTAGCTGGGGAGCCTCCCAGCCGGTGCGTCGGCTTCATAAGGCGGCAGATTGACCCAGTCCCCGTCGGGGGCAACGCTCTTCACGTAGAAGTACGACCGCTGCCACATCTTCACCGACTTGATTAACGGGATGGAGGGAAACAGATTGTCGGCCATCGACCACCGCATCGCGATGAAGGCGCCGCATCGAGCCGGCACACCGGCGACGTGCGTACCGAGCTTGGATGAGAAGAATTCTCCCCACAGCTTGATGGTGGGGAGGACGCCGAGAAAGCCTTCGCACAGGGTGGTGAAGGCAGCCAGCAACACCATCGTGTTTGGGGTGAGGTGGTGCGGCTAGAGCCCGTGGAACTCCAAGAAGGAGCGGAAGAAGCCGCTCACCAGCAGCCCCAGGCCGCGCATGAGGTGCGAGTGGAAGATGACCCACTCGCCCTCCTCTGGCACCAGCGATATCTCCCTCTCCGGCGCGGTGCGGGCGCGCACGAGGTCTGCGCCGGGGAGGCGGCGCGTCTTGCGGAGGAACTCGATGAGGTCGTCATCCACCTCTGAGCCGTCCCACAGGCCGGAGCGCACGACCGAAGCCGCGGCGGCGGAGGAAGAGCTCATCGCTGTTGGTGTGGTGTGTTTCTGCTCGACAGCGGCAAGAAGAAGGAAAGGAGGCAAGAGGAGGCGGGGGAGCAGGGAAGATGG
>NC_041393.1:564577512-564587534 GCF_002162155.2 Triticum dicoccoides | reverse complement strand
TGGGGCGGGTATTGGATTAACTGCGCGCAGGACCCCACGCCCCCCCATGATTTACCCCACGAAGTTACTGGACGCAGTAACGACGTGGGAAACCCAACCGTCCGCACGGCCACAACGGATCCGTTCGCATGCCGAGGCGCGGTAGTGGTGGGCCCCGCCTGACGGCCCGTCCCGTCGCACGCGTGGGTAGGCAGACTATCTTCGCCGCATGGCGCCGCGTGATAGGACCGCGGCGGGCGGCCGCGGGGAAGCGTATCAGGCATGCCGCCTGGTCTCCCGCCACGACTTTCGAGCTCTCTACGGAGCAAGACGGCCCTCTGTGAATCCGAAGGAAGACGGCAAGCGAAATCCCAGAAGAATAAAACTGTTGAGGCCCCACGATGCAATATCCGTGGAGCCTCACCAGCTTCGGGGACTACTGTCGGAGTAATGGGCCACGGGTAGGCTAACCCGAGCCCCAGAACCTTTCAAGACATTGGGATAGTAACGCCGCTAATGCCGAGTCCCGGGACGACTCCAAGATATGCCGAGTCCCAGACGGCGACTCCAAGATAAGCCGAGTCCCAGACGGCGACTCCAAGATAAGCCGAGTCCCAGACGGCGACTCCAAGATAAGCCGACTCATGGCCGGCGACTTCCAGATAAGCCGGCTCATGGCCGGCGACTTCCAGAGAGGCCGGCTATAGAGAGTCGGCCCGCGACTCCACCCTCGTCTTGAAGGGCGAGGCGGGGTACGGCCACGGCGTGGCCGTCCCCCCTGCTTACAAGGGGTCGGCATGGCTACAGTAAGCCGTATCGCTGAAGATCTCCGGCGTGGCGCGGCACTGTTGCCATGCCTGCCCTGACCTCAGCCATAGTGGGCGGCGCACTGTGCTCACGACGCCTGCCTGTATGACCCAAGGACGGTGGGGCCGCCTGTCAGTGGGTAGACAGAAGACGACACGAGCGCCCTGGAGACGGACCCATGGGAGTCGGCCCCCTGGAGTCGGCCGACCCCTCCCACGGGCCCCGCACGCCATTAACCATACAAGATGGGGAATGGCGACAGTGAACGCACGCCAGACGGCGGCGCTGTTGCCATGACCACATGACCAAGCCAGTGTCATCAGGAGTACCGCTACAATATCAGGCCTGTCCGCGGGGCCCGCCAGTCGGCGGGCCCCAGTAGTCGGCGGAGAAGACGATGGCCTGAGAGACAGACGGCTGGGACCCGCGCCCAGCCGGATTACTATTGTACCCCTGGGGGGTAGGCCTATATAAACCCCCCAGGAAGCCCATGCAAAGGGTTCGGACCCAGATAGCACTAGACCCCATAATATAGGAGGGAGAGAGCTAGCCCCTCTTCTACCTCCAGAAACAGCTCCAGGAGCACCATTGTACCCCCTTTGCCATAGTGACCATGCGGAGACCCCGCAGAGCAGCAGTAGGGGTGTTATCTCCTTGGAGAGCCCTGAAGCTGGGTAAGTTCCGCCGGCGTGCATGTATTTGCCTCATCCCGCTTCCGGGCACCGGCGACGTTCTACTCGCTCCCACCATGATAAGCCATCCTTTGGCATATGTCGTACCCAACCCCCGACAGGATGCCAGCCTAGTCCCTCGCAAGGCCCGTGACTCCGAGGTGCCGGACTCCGAAGGGACTCCGTAAATCGCGCACCTCTCCCGGTTAAGCCTGATTGGGCTCCGATCATGGAGTTCACTGCCGCGGATGTCTTTCTGCACTCACCTTTCGGCAACATCCTGAATTCGTTAAAGTCTCTCTCTTTGTCAGGAGAGCCCTGGACGGACTACGGCCAACACGGTTGGGACGTGGACGACGAAGAAATTTGTAGCCCACCCACCACCCACTTTGTAGCCACTGTCGACGATTTAACCGACATGCTCGACTTCGACTCCGAAGACATCGATGGCATGGATGCCGATGAAGGAGACGATAAAGAACTAGTGCCTATAGGGAACTGGAAAGCCACCTCGTCATACGACATATACATGGTGGACACCCCTAAAGCAGGGGAGGGCGAGGAGAAAACGGAGGATGACCCCTCCAAGAAGCAACCCAAGCGCCGACGTCAGCGGCGCCGCTCTAAGTCCCGCCAAAGCAAAAATGGCGATTCCGGCACCGGAGATAACAATACGCCGGACAGTGCCGAAGACAACCCCCTCCAGCAGGATTCAGAACAGGAGAACGAAGGAGCCAGCCCTTGTGAGAGAGCGGCCGACAAAGAGGATGAGGACGACAATTACATGCCTCCCTCCAAAGACGAGGCAAGCCTCGACGATGACGAATTCGTCGTACCAGAGGATCCCGTCGAACAAGAGCGTTTCAAACGCAAACTCGTAGCCACGGCAAGCAGCCTCAAGAAGAAACAACAGCAGCTTAGAGCTGACCAAGACTTGCTAGCCGACAGATGGACCGAAGTCCTGGCGGCCGAAGAGTATAAACTAGAACGCCCATCCAAGAGCTACCCGAAGCGCATGCTGCTACCCCAACTTGAGGAGGAAGCAACTAAACCTACATCACCAGCGTATGATGCGCCCGATCGGCCACCCCGTGGCCGCGATAAAGAGGCCTTCAGGCCCTCAACCCAGGCCGCCCCCCGACACCGCTCAAAACATACTAGAGTATGGGGAGACGCAATAGACCTGCAAGACATCTTGGAGAATAAGGCAAGGCAAACAAGATCGATCTACGGATCGCATGGGCGCCTTGCTTCACGTGACACTAGTCCTCATGCCGGACATAATAAGTATGGCCCGGCCGAATACAACAGACCAAGCTCGTCCGAGCTGCGTCGCGATATAGCCCAGTAAAGGGGCGCCGCACACCCACTATGCTTCACAGACGAAGTAATGGATCATCAAATCCCCGAGGGCTTCAAGCCCGTAAACATTGAATCATACGATGGCACAACAGATCCTGCGGTATGGATCGAGGATTATCTCCTTCACATCCACATGGCACGTGGTGATGATCTACACGCCATCAAATACCTCCCGCTCAAGCTTAAAGGACCAGCACGGCATTGGCTTAATAGCCTGCTAGCAGAGTCAATCAGTTGTTGGGTGGACCTGGAATCCGCATTCCTTGACAACTTCCAGGGCACGTTTGTGCGACCACCAGACGCCGATGACCTAAGCCACATAATCCAGCAACCAGAGGAATCGGCCAGACAATTCTGGACACGGTTCCTGACAAAGAAAAACCAAATAGTCGACTGTCCAGACGCCGAGGCCCTCGCAGCCTTCAGGCACAACATCCGAGACAAATGGCTTGCCCGGCACCTAGGACAGGAAAAGCCGAATTCTATGGAAGCCCTCACGACACTCATGACCCTCTTCTGCGCGGGAGAAGACAGCTAGCTAGCTCGTAGCAATAACATAAGCAAAAGGCCCGGCAATTCGGATAACAAGGATAACAACGGCAGGTCACGCCGCAACAAGCATAAGCGCCGCATTAACAGTGACAATACTGAAGATATGGCAGTCAATGCCGGATTCAGAGGCTCTAAACCAGGTTAGCGGAAGAAGCCATTCAAACGAAACCCTCAGGGCCCATCCAGCTTAGACCGGATACTTGATCGCTCGTGCCAGATACACGGCACCCCCGAATAGCCAGCCAATCACACCAACAGGGATTGTTGGGTGTTCAAGCAGGCAGGCAAGATAAGCGCCGAGACCAGAGACAAGGGGCTACATAGCGATGACGAGGAGGGGCCCCGGACGCCGAACAACAAAGGACAGAAGGGATTTCCCCCGCAAGTTCGGACGGTGAATATGATATACGCAACCCACATCCCCAAAAGGGAGCGAAAGCGTGCCCTCAAGGACGTCTATGCGCTGGAGCCAGTCGCCGCAAAGTTCAACCCATGGTCCTCCTGCCTGATCACTTTCGATCGACGGAACCATCCCACCAGCATCCGTAACGGCGGATTCGCCGCACTGGTCCGAGACCCAATTATCGATGGATTTCACCTTACCAGAGTCCTAATGGACGGCGGGAGTAGCCTGAACGTGCTTTACCGGGACACAGTGCGAAAAATGGGCATCGATCCTTCGAGGATTAAACCCACAAAGACAACCTTCAAAGGTGTCATACCAGGGGTCGAAGCCAGCTGTACAGGCTTGGTCACAATCGAGGTGGTCTTCGGATCACCGGATAACTTCCGGAGCGAGGAGTTAATCTTCGACATAGTCCCATTCCGCAGCGGCTATCACGCCATGCTCGGACGAACCGCATTTGCAAAATTCAATGCGGTGCCGCACTACGCATATCTCAAGCTCAAGATGCCAGGACCTCGCGGAGTCATCACGGTAAATGGAAACACAGAACGCTCTCTCCGAACGGAGGAGCACACGGCGGCCCTGGCGGCGGAAGTACAGAGTAGCCTCTCAAGGCAGTTCTCCAATCCAGGCGCCAAACGTCCGGACAACGTCAAGCGAGCCCGAAGTAACCTACAACAAATCCGGCTGGCACGTTCCGAGCAAGCATAGCAGTGCGGCCCCGACCCCAGCCCCCGCCAAACGGCAATGTTGGTACCACGCGTACATAATTACGCCTTAGAGATACCATGGGCATAAGGGGAGGGGCACAACAATGGCACGCCCAGAATGCGGCTTAACCGCACTAGGGGGCTCCCTATTTTGCTGTTTGCCTTTTTCACACACTTTCAGGACCCAACTATTCGGAAGGCCTGTCCGGCAATACTATCGCCGAACGAACGATGCAAGAGCCAGGGAGGAAGCAAGCTACGTCAAAAGTCAAGGTGGTCTCTATAACGAGTTTAAATACATGTTTCTCTTACAATACTGCAGCTTTCCCCTGAAGGGGAATATGTCAAATACTCCCATCTCTTGCTTACCGCACTTTTTGTATCGTTCTGCTTTCGCATCAGCCCTTTTTTAATAAACAATACATAGCTCTTACCTATTATTGTACTTATCTATTTTTATATGCAAACATGTTCAGTCATGCCAATATGCAACCATACACTTTGGCACGGATAACACACCAGGGGCTTACAACACCCCATAACGTGGTGTGAGAAGAACGAACACTCTAACAAGTGCGGCACCCCGAACTTATAGCACTATATGCATCGGCTCCGAATCATGTCTTTGGTCAATAGTTGGGTTTGCCCGGCTCCCATGTTTTGGTACCTTACGTTCCGCATTGTTGGCTAAGGTAGCGCTGGGAGAACTACTGCGATTGTGCCCCAGTTGAGCTGGGTTAACACCTCAGTAGAGAAAGCTAAAACTGACTGTCATGATAGTGCGAGAGACCGGTCGCTATTCGCGTGGTTTTTTCGAGTCCTTAAAGACTTATGCTGCTTCAAGCGAAGAACCAGACTTATCCGGCCTAGGCGTGGATAGCGCCCCGAACTCGGTCTTCCGAATACTAGGGGCTTCGCCGAAATTTAAAATTATAGAATTCTATGGCTAAGTGAGAGTGATAAAGCATTATAAGTCCAACAGCCTGGTCCGTTGTGCTGAACGCCTCCCTAGATGGACCCAAGAATGGGAACAAGAGCGCTTAGGTTTATCCCGAACACCCCAGCACTCGTGGCATGGGGGTCGAAGCCGACGACTTGCATCTCTCAGATTTGATAAACGGCCGCACAGAAGGTAACATTTTAAGTTAACAAGCGTTTCTTAACGCATATGAACAAAGCTTCAGCGTACAGGATAACAAATGCGAGTTTACTCAAAAATTACATCTTTGGAGCACTCATCCGCTATGCGGCGGGCACCCTTCAGAACACCATTATAATACATCTCGGGCGTACGATACTCCTTGCCTGGCGGTGGCACGTCCGTCAACAGCCTCTCCGCGTCTAGCTTGCCCCAGTGCACCTTAGCACGGGAAAGGGCCCGACGGGCACCTTCAATACAAACAGAGCGCTTGACGACCGCAATCCACAGACACGCGTCCACCATCCGCCGCACCAGACCGAAGTAGCTCCCAGGCATGACTTCTCCAGGCCACAGCCGAGCTATGAGGCCCTTCATGGCCTATTCGGCCACCTTGTGGAGCTCAACCAGCTGCTTCAGCTGGTCGCTCAGGGGCACCGGATGTTCGGCCTCAGCATACTGAGACCAGAACACTTTTTCCGTCGAGCTCCCCTCTTCGGCTCGGTATTATGCGGCGGCATCAGACACACTACGGGGCAGATCGGCGAACGCTCCTGGAGAGCTCCGGATTCGGGTAAGTAGCAGATAATTCACTTTTATATTTTTGCTTTGCATAAAGAATGCCTTACCCATCGCTACCTTCTTCATCGCCTCGATCTCCTGAAGGGCCTTCTGGGCTTCGGCCTTAGCGGTCTTGGCACTCTCAAGAGCCAACGCAAGCTCGGACTCCCGAGTCTTCGAGTCACGCTCCAAACTCTCGTGTTTTTCCACGAGAGCCTGGAGCTCTTGCCGCACCTCCGCCACCCGCGCCTCCTGCTTCTCTTGCTCGGCGCGCTCCAATGCTGCACTCTTTTCGGCCTTGGAGACCGCCTCTTTCAGGGTTGCCACCTCGGTCGTGGCTCCTGCAACATTAACGTTGGTCCTGTTATTATTATTATTATGCAACCAAGTATTTCTATATACATTTACAGGAGGTACTACGTACCCTCTTTATCCTCGAGCTGCTTCTTGGCACGGCCGAGCTCGCTCTCGGACCGCTCGAGGCTTTCCTTCAAGGCATTGACCTCCGCAGTCAGTGCGGCAGAGGTCAGCAGCACAACCTGCATTCCCATATTGACATATTTCTATTAGACTCCTGTGTATATTTTTTAAGATACTCAGTTCGGCTTTTCTTTCCTAACACCGAACTAAGCATCAGGGGCTACTATCTATGCGGTAACATTTTTTATATATGTTTTTGAACACATACCTCAAAGCCCGTTAACAGGCTTGTGCAGGCTTCCATCAGCCCGCTCTTGGCGGACTGAACCTTCTGAATCACCGCACTCATAACAGTCTGGTGTTCTTCGTCGATAGAGGCACCGTTGAGCGCCTCCAGCAAATTGTCCAGCGCCTCCGGGTGGACGGAAGTCGACGGCGTCACGGACTTGCCCTTCTTGTGAAGGCGCCGCCTGTCGGGCTCTGGAACCATTGATGGTTCCGGAGCAGTGTCCGGCCCAGGGCCGGACTTAGATCCCTCAGGGGCTTTACCCCCTTTGGGCTGGGAGTCCGGAAGGTCACCTTGTGGCGCTTCCAGGACCACCTCCTCCTGGTTTTGTCCCCTACGGGACTCCGCCTCCGCATCATCTGTAGGGAGAGGGGAGGAGGCCGTCGGAAGTGAAGCGCTATTCACATCCGACGAATTCAGAGATCCGCTCGACGAATCGCCAAGCTGAGCTCTGGGCGGACTGCATGATTAGCTTCAGTGTTAGAAGCTATCAAATAATAAAAGAGTGCAATAATTCATTCGGTTAGCCGGACACTTACGACTTTGCCAGGGGCTTGACCCTGGATGGCCAGTCCTCTCCGCCGTCTTCGGCATCGGGGGCGTAGTCCGGCAGAAGGGACTTCCCCTTCTTGGACCCTCCAGCTTCCCCAGTTGGGGCGGCCTTTCTCTTCTTTCCTCCCCCCGCTGGAGGGGGAGAGGCATCTTCTTCTCCCTCCTCCTCATCTTCGGAGGCGGAGAGCGCGTTGGAGCCGTCGGGCAAATCTGACGACACCGGGCGCCGGGAACTCTTTCGGGTCCTCGTGGCCTTCTCCTTGGCCTTCTTCTCCGGCACCACATGGGGTGCCGGAACCAGTAGCTTCGCTAAGTGTGCGTCTACTGGGCCTTCGGGCAAAGGGGCCGGACAATCAAACTGTCCGAATGTCCTCTTCCAATCCTATCAAAGGAACGGGAGTTTAGATCCCACATAAGGTCACACTATGAAATGCGGATATCCCGTAAGGGACTAAAGGTAAGCTTACTTCGGAGGCTTGACGTTTGGCGCAGAACCCGCGATCCTCGGTGATAGGAGGGGAGACCTCGGAGCTTTTGAAAAGCACCTTCCAGGCGTCCTCGTGCTTCGTTTCGAAGAGCCGGGATAGAGTCTGGTGCCGGGCCGGGTCGAACTCCCACAAATTCAAGTCCCGTCGTTGACACGGGAGGATCCGGCGGAAGAGCATGACCTGGACCACGTTGACAAGTTTGACCTTCTTGGCCACCAGGTCTCAGACGCAGGTTTGGAGTCCGGTCACCTCTTCCGGATTGCCCCACGACAGGCCCGTCTCTTTCCAAGATGTGAGCCGGGTGGGGATGCCGGATCGAAATTCAGGGGCTGCTGCCCATTTAGGGTCATGAGGCTCGGTATATAAAACCACCCAGATTGCCACCCTTTGATGGTTTCCACGAAGGCACCCTCGAGCCAGGTGACGTTAGCTATCTTGCCCACCATAGCACCTCCGCATTCCGCCTGTCGGCCTTGCACGACCTTCGGCTTGACGCTGAAGATCTTCAGCCATAGGCCAAAGTGGGGCTGGATGCGGAAGAAGGCCTCGCACACGACAATAAACGCCTAGATGTTGAGGATGAAGTTCGGGGACAGGTCATGGAAGTCCAGGCCGTAGTAGAACATGAGCCCCTGGACGAACGGGTGAAGAGGAAAACCCAGTCCGCGGAGGAAATGGGGAAGAAAAACAACCCTCTCATGGGGCCTGGGGGTGGGGATGAGTTGCCCCGCATCTGGGAGCCGGTGCGCGATGTCGTTAGACAAGTATCCGGCCTTCCTCAGGTTTTTGATTTGTCCCTCCGTGACGGAGGAGGCCATCCATCTACCTCCCGCTCCTGACATGGTTGGAGAAGGTTGAGGTGGGAAGTGCGGGCTTGGGCGCTGGAGCTCGAGCACGCAGGGACGGATAAGCAGAGGAGGAAGAGGGCGTGAATGGAAAGGGCGGATTCTTATCCCCTTATATGGGAGGCCAAAACTACGAGCCCCCCACCGGCCTAATAAAACTCGCTTATCCCCCAAGCGCCGCGGTTAATGGCGCGGTTGGGTTACCCACGCCCGTATTGATGAGAATCCCGGAATAAGGGGACAGGATCTCTGCTTTGACAAGACGTACCAAGGAAACCCCCTCGCTAAACAGGCTGAGGTGGAACAATAAAATAAATAAAGAGCCTAGCTGTGGCATGATGTCGCGCCATGGAAAACGTCAGCAGATTCGATTAATACAAATATTATTCTCTCTACGAAGGAATGTGGAACTTATTTTGCAGAGCCAGACACTACCCTGGTGTTCAACATCTTCTATGAAATATTCGGAGGAGGAACCCGCCTTGCAATGCCGAAGACAACTTGTGCGCCGGACTCGTCGTCATTGAAGCCTGGTTCAGGGGCTACTGAGGGAGTCCTGGATTAGGGGGTGTCCGGATGGCCGGACTATGACCTTCGGTCGGACTCCTGGACTATGGCGTGGAAGGCAAGCTTGGCGATACGACATGAAGATCTCCTCCCATTGTAACCGACTCTGTGCAACCCTAGCCCTCTCCGGTGTCTATATAAACCGGAGAGTTTTAGTCCATAGGACGAACAACAATCATACCATAGGCTAGATTCTAGGGTTTAGTCACTCCGATCTCGTGGTAGATCTACTCTAGTACTACCCATATCATCAATATTAATCAAGCAGGGGTAGGGTTTTACCTCCATCGAGAGGGCCCGAACCTGGGTAAAAACATCGTGTCCCTTGTCTCCTGTTACCATCCGCCTAGACGCACAGTTCGGGACCCCCTACCCGAGATCCGCCGGTTTTGACACCAACAATCTTCGTAGAATATGTAGGAACCAATATGAGCATCCAGGTTCCGCTATTGGTTATTGACCGTAAGTGAGTCTCGGTCATGTCTACATAGTTCTCGAACCCATAGGGTCCGCATGCTTAACGTTCGATGACGATCGGTGTTATGAGTTTATGTGTTTTGATGTACCGAAGGTTCTTCGGAGTCCCGGATGTGATCACGGACATGATGAGGAGTCTCGAAATGGTTGAGACATGAAGATTGATATATTGGAAGGTTATGTTTGGACACTAGAATGGTT
>NC_041393.1:564546040-564577249 GCF_002162155.2 Triticum dicoccoides | reverse complement strand
CCTACATGGGCTTTAGTGAAAGATAGAGGAGGCGGCCAAGAGGAGGGGCGTGCCCCCCCAAGCCCGATCCGAATTGGAAAGAGGGCCGGCCCCCTTTCCCTCTTCTCCTCTTCCCCTTCCTTCCCCCTCCTAGTTGGACTAGGAAAGGGGGGAAACCTACTCCTAGTAGGAGTAGGAATCCCCCCTTGGGGCGTGCCATAGGATGCCGGCCGGCCCCCTCCTCCACTCCTTTATATACAGGGGAAGGGGGGCACCCCATAGACACACAAGTTGATCAAGTTGATCTTTTAGCCGTGTGCGTTGCCCCCCTCCACAGATTTCCACCTCGGTCATATCGTCGTAGTGCTTAGGCGAAGCCCTGCGCTAGTAACTTCATCATCACCGTCACCACACTGTCATGCTAAGGAAACTCTCCCTCGACCTCAGTTGGTTTTAGAGTTCATGGGACGTCACCGAACCAAATGTGTGCAGATCGCGGAGGTGTCGTACCTTCGGTGCTAGGCTCAGTCGGATCATGAAGACATATGACTACATCAACCACGTTGGCATAACGCTTCCACTTTCTGTCTACGAGGGTATGTAGACAACACTCTCCCCTCTTGTTGTTATGCATCACCTAGATAGATCTTGCGTGATCGTAGGATTTTTTTTTGAAATTACTGCGTTCCTCAACAATAGTGTCATTGAAAGAGTTCTTCAATCACTGCCACCAAGCTATAAAGGCTTCATGACGAACTATAATATGCAAGGGATGGAAAAGACTATTCCCGAGCTCTTCGCAATGCTAAAGGCTGCGGAGGTAGAAATCAAGAAGGAGCGTCAAGTGTTGATGGTTAACAAGACCACTAGTTTCAAGAAAAAAGTCAAACAGAAGAAGGGGGACTTCAAAAGGAATAGCAAGCAAGTTGCTACTCCAGGGAAGCGGAACTGCCCAAGTATTTGGCGGATAAGCAGGATGGCAAAGTGAAATCTATATTTGATATACATGTTATTGATGTGTACCTTACTAATGCTCGTAGTAGCGTCTGGGTATTTGATACTGGTTTTGTTGCTCGTATTTGCAGCTTGAAACAGGGGCTACGGATTAAATAAAGATTGGCTAAGGACAAGGTGACGATGCACGTCGGAAATGGTTCCAAGGTCGATGTGATCGCCCTCGGCACGCTACCTCTACATTTACCTTCGGGATTAGTTTTAGACCTGAATAATTGTTATTTGGTGCCAGCGTTAAGCATGAACATTATATCTGGAACTTGTTTGATGCGAGAAGGTTATTTATTTAAATCAGAGAATAATGGTTGATCTATTTATACGAGTAATATCTTTTATGGTCATGCACCCTTGTTGAGTGGACTATTTTTGTTGAATCTCGATCGTGGTGGTACACATGTTCATAATAGTGAAGCCAAAAGATGCAAAGTTTGTAATGATAGTGCAACTTATTTGTGGCACTGTCGTTTAGGTCATATTGGTGTAAAGCACATGAAGAAACTCCATACTGATGGGTTGTTGGAATGACTTGATTATGAATCACTTGATGCTTGCGAACCATGCCTCATGGGCAAGATGACTAAGACTCCATTCTCCGGAACAATGGAACGAGCTACTGACTTATTGGAAATAATACATACCGATGTATGCGGTCTGATGAGTGTTGAGGGTCGTGGCGGTTATCGTTATTTTCTGACCTTCATAAACGATTTGAGTAGATATGGGTATATCTACTTAATGAAAGATAAGTCCAAAACATTTGAAAAGTTCAAATAATTTCATAGTGAAGTGGAAAATCATCATAACAAGAAAATAAAGTTTCTACAATCTGATTGTGGAGGCAAATATTTGAGCTACGAGTTTGGTCTTCATTTGAAAGAATGTGGAAAAGTTTTGCAACTCACGCCACATGGAACACCACAGTGTAATGGTGTCTCTGAATGTCGTAACCGCACTTTATTGGATATGGTGCGATCTATGATGTCTCTTACTGATTTACCACTATCGTTTTGGGGTTATGCTTTAGAGACGACTGCATTCACATTAAATAGGGCACCATCAAAATCCATTGAGACGACACCATATGAACTGTGGTTTGGTAAGAAACCCAAGTTGTCGTTTCTTAAAGTTTGGGGCTGCGACGCTTATGTGAAAAAGCTATAAGCTAATAAGTGATGACCCACGAGTATAGGGGATCTATCATAGTCCTTTCGATAAGTAAGAGTGTCGAACCCAACGAGCAGCAGAAGGAAATGACATGCAGTTTTCAGTAAGGTATTCTCTGCAAGCACTGAAATTGTAGGTAACAGATAGTTATGTGATAAGATAATTTGTAACGGGTAACAAGCAATGAAAGTAAATAAGGTGCAACAAGGTAGCCCAATCCTTTTTGTAGCAAAGGACAAGCCTGGACAATTTCTTATAATGAGAAAAACGCTCCCGAGGACACATATGAATTATCGTCAAGCTAGTTTTCATCATGCTCATATGATTCGCGTTCGGTACATTGATAATTTGATATGTGGGTGGACCGGTGCTTGGGTACTTCCCTTTCTTGGACAAGCATCCTACTTATGAATAACCCCTATTGCAAGCATCCGCAACTACAAAAGAAGTATTAAGGTAAACCTAACCATAGCAGGAAACTAGTGGATCCAAATCAGCCCCTTACGAAGCAACGCATAAGCTAGGGTTTAAGCTTGTGTCACTCTAGCAACCCATCATCTACTTATTACTTCCCAATGCCTTCAAAGGCCCAAATAATGGTGAAGTGTCATGTAGTCGACGCTCACATAACACCACTAGAGGAGATACAACATACATCTCATCAAAATATCGAACGAATACCAAATTCTCATGACTACTAATAGCAAGACTTCACCCATGTCCTCAGGAACAAACGTAACTACTCACAAAGCATATTCATGTTCATGATCAGAGGATTATTAATATGCATTAAGGATCTGAACATATGATCTTCCACCAAATAAACCAATTTGCATCAACTACAAGGAGTAATCAACACTACTAGCAACCCACATGTACCAATTTGTGGTTTTATACAAGATTGGATACAAGAGATGAACTAGGGTTTTGAGAGGAGATGGTGCTGGTGAAGATGTTGATGGAGATTGACCCCCTCTCGATGAGAGGATAACTGGTGACGACGATGGTGATGATTTCCCCCTCCCGGAGGGAAGTTTCCCCGGCAGAAAAGCTCCACCAGAGCCCTAGATTGGTTCCGCCAAGGTTCCGCCTCGTGGCGGCGAAGTTTCGTCCCGTAAGCTTGCTTATGATTTTTCCAGGGTAAAAGCCTTCATATAGCAGAAGATGGGCACCGGAGGGCCACCAGGGGGCCCACAAGACAGGGGGCGCGCCTAGTAGGGGTGGGCGCGCCCCCCACCCTCGTGGCCAGGGTGTGGGCCCCCTCTGGTACTTTCTTTGCTCAATAATTCTTATTAATTCCAAAAATGACTTTCGTGGAGTTTCAGGACTTTTGGAGCAGTGCAGAATAGGTTCCCAATATTTGCTCCCTTTCCAGCCTAGAATTCAAGCTGCCGGCATTCTCCCTCTTCATGATAAACCTTGTAAAATAAGAGAGAATAGCCATAAGTATTGTGACATAACGTGTAATAACAGCCCATAATGCAATAAATATCGATATAAAAGCATGATGCAAAATGGACGTATCAACTCCCCCAAGATTAGACCTCGCTTGTCCTCAAGCGGAAGCCGATATCGAAAAATATGTCCACATGTTTAGAGATAGAGGTGTTGATAAAAATAAAATACGGACATGAGGGCATCATGATCATTCTTATAACAGCAACATATATGGATTTTTTCATATGATTTCTTATGCTCAAGTAACAATCTATTCACAATGTCAATTATGGTTCAGAAACTTCATTGAGAACTAACAAACTAAAATCTTGGTCATTGAAGTAATTGCAATTTATCATAACATCGGAAATAGTCAAGAATAGAGCTTTTCAGCAAGTCCACATACTCAACTATCATATAGTCTTCTCCAATTGCTAACACTCACGCAATACTTATGGTTACGGAGTTTTAGTCGGACACGAAGAAAGATAGGGGCTTATAATTTTGCGTCCCAATGTTTTCACCTTTGGGTGATGTCAACAATAATAGTTCAAGCTAACTTACATCCAATTGGATATATATATATATATCAGGATCTTTCCAACATGAGGTGCTTGCCAAAGGATAAAATGAAAAAGGGAAAGGTGAAGATCACCTTCACTCTTGCATAAAGTAAAAGTCATAAAGTAAAAGATAGGCCCTTCGTAGAGGGAAGCAGAGGTAGTCATGTGCTTTCAAGGTTGGTTGCACAAAATCTTAATGCAAAAGAACGTCACTTTATATTGCCACTTGTGATATGAACCTTTATTATGCAGTCTGTCACTTTTATTACTTACATATCACACGATCGTATAAAGCTTATTTTCTCCGCACTAATAAGTCATACATATTTAGGGAGAAATTTTTATTGCTTGCAACATGACAACTTACTTGAAGGATCTTACTCAATCCATAGGTAGTTATGGTGGACTCTCATGGCAAAACTGGGTTTAAGGATATTTGGAAGCACAAGTAGTATCTCTACTTGGTGTAAGGATTTTTGGCTAGCATGAGGGTGGAAGGCAATCTCAACATGTTAGACGATCCATGACAATATACTTTAACTAAGATGTGAGAAAACATAACCCATTACGTTGTCTTCCTTGTCCAACATCAACTCTTTAGCATGTCATACTTAATGAGTGCTCATAATCATAAAATATGCCCAAGATAGTATATTTATATGTGAAAACCTCTCTCTCTTTATTACTTCCTATTAATTGCAACGATTGACCAAAACTATGTTTGTCAACTCTCAACAACTTTTATGCCTCATACTCTTTATGTGTGAAGTCATTACTATCCATAAGATTAATATGAACTCTTTATTCCTTTTATTCTTTCTATTTTCTCAAGATCATAGCAAAATAGCAAAGCCCTTGACTCAACACTAATTTTTATTATATATAGCTCATGGGCTCGATTAGATAGAGGGATCACAAAGCAAAACTCAAAACTAATTCATACCAAAACTTTATTCTACTAGATGAAGATATTACTAAAAGGATCATGATACGTCTCCGTCGTATCTACTTTTCCAAACACTATTGCCCTTGTTTTGGACTCTAACTTGTATGATTTGAATGGAACTAACCCGGACTGACGCTGTTTTCAGCAGAATTGCCATGGTGTTGTTTTTGTGCAGAAAATAAAGATTCTCGGAATGTCCTGAAACTCCACGGAACACCTTAGAAAAAATAAAGAAAAATCATCGCAAAAGATGAAGACCAGGGGGCCCACACCCTGTCCACGAGGGTGCCCCCCCTGGGCACGCCCCCCTACCTCGTGGGCCCCCTGGTGGCCCTCCGACGCCAACTCCAACTCCATATATTGGCCTTAGGGGAGAAAAAAACCAGAGAGAAGAAATCATCACCTTCTACGATACGGAGCCGCCGCCAAGCCCTAATATCTCTCGGGAGGGATGATCTGGAGTCCGTTCGGGGCTTCGGAGAGGGGAATTCGTCGCCATCATCATCATCAACCATCCTCCATCACCAATTTCATGATGCTCACCGCCGTGCGTGAGTAATTCCATCGTAGGCTTGCTGGACGGTGATGGGTTTGATGAGATTTATCATGTAATCGAGTTAGTTTTGTTAGGGTTTGATCCCTAGTATCCACTATGTTCTGAGATTGATGTTGATATGACTTTGCTATGCTTAATGCTTGTCACTAGGGCCCGAGTGCCATGATTTCAGATCTGAACCTATTATGTTTTCATGAATATATGTGAGTTGTTGATCCTATCTTGCAAGTCTATAGTCACCTACTATGTGTTATTATCCGGCAACCCCGAAGTGACAATAATCGGAACCACTCTCGGTGATGACCATAGTTTGAGGAGTTCATGTATTCACTATGTGCTAATGCTTTGTTCCGGTTCTCTATTAAATGGAGGCCTTAATATCCCTTAGTTTCCAATAGGACCCCGCTGCCACGGGAGGGTAGGACAAAAGATGTCATGCAAGTTCTTTTCCATAAGCACGTATGACTATATTCGGAATACATGCCTCCATTACATTGATGAACTGGAGCTAGTTCTGTGTCACCCTATATTATGACTGTTACATGATGAACCGCATCCGGCATTATTATCCATCATTGATCCGGTGCCTACGAGTTTTCTATATACTGGTTCTTGCTTATTTACTTTTCCGTTGCTACTATTACAATCACTACAAAATACCAAAAACATTACTTTTGGTGTCTTTACTTTTGTTACCGTTACCACCGCTACCATATTACTTTGCTACTAAACACTTTGCTGCAGATACTAAGTTTCCAGGTGTGGTTGAATTGACAACTCAGCTGCTAATACTTGAGAATATTCTTTGGCTCCCCTTGTGTCGAATCAACAAATTTGGGTTGAATTCTCTACCCTTGAAAACTGTTGCGATCCCCTATACTTGTGGGTTATCAAGACCTTTTTCTGGCGCCGTTGCCGGGGAGCATAGCTCTATTCTTTGAGTCACTTGGGATTTATATCTGATGGACACTATGAAGAACTTGAAAGACGCTAAGACCAAGATTTTGCCCTCAACTACGAGGGGAGGTAAGGAACTGCCATCTAGCTCTGCACTAGATTCTCCCTCTGTTATAAGTAAGCTTGCGACGCCTAAACCTGTTACAGCTATGAATTCTGATATGTCGCATGTTACTGATGATGCCACTTCTGCCATGCATGATACTTGTGATGAAACTACTTCTAAGCTTGATACTACTGTGCCACTTGGTGAATATCTTGATGAGCAAATTGCTAGGTCTAGAGAAAGAGAAATTATTGAACCTGAACACGATGATGTTAGTGACGATGAACCTATGCCTGCTATTCCTGAGGGTTATCTTTTTGATACTGAATCTTCTGCAGCTATTTTTGCTTGCCAGGATAGACGTGAACTTAAGAGGTTACTAATTAAATGGAGTAAAGAATCTTTTAGAGGTAGAATGAAACCCGACCCTGCTTTTGCTACTTCACCTATCTGTGTTCCTGATCAGGACTATTATGATTTTTCTGTTGATCCCGGTATAATTACTTTGGTTGAATCTGATCCTTCCTATGGCTATGAATCTGAAATTGTTGCGGCACATCTTATTAAGTTGAATGATATAGCTGCCCTGTTTACTAATAATGAGAGATCGCGCTATCTTTATTTACTCAAAATATTTCCGTTCTCGTTAAGGGTGATGCTAAGATATGGTATAATTCTCTTGATCCTGGTTGTGTGCTAAGTCCCCAGGATATGATTTATTACTTCTCTGCTAAATATTTCCCTGCTCATAAGAAACAAGCTGCTTTGAGGGAAATATACAATTTTGTGCAAATTGAAGAAGAGAGTCTCCCACAAGCTTGGGGGAGGCTTCTCAAGTTACTTAATGCTTTGCCTGATCATCCTCTTAAGAAACCTGAAATATTTGATATCTTTTATAATGGACTAACTGATGCTTCCAGAGATTACCTGGATAGTTGTGCTGGTTCTCTTTTCAGGGAAAGAACACCGGATGATGCTGAAATTCTATTGAATAATATGTTGGCTAATGAAAATAATTGGGCACCTCCCGAGGTACCTCCCGAGCCAGTTGCCGAGCCAATTATTGAGCCTATTCCTAAACCAACTCCGAAGAAGAGAGGTGTTCTATTTCTTAGCCCCGAAGATATGCAAGAGGCAAAGAAATCTATGAAAGAAAAAGGTATTAAAGCCGAAGATGTTAAGAATCTACCTCCTATTGAAGAAATACACGGTCTTAATTTACCGCCTGTTGAAGAAGTATCTGATCTCAATTACTTATTTACTGAAGAACCTCCCGATATCCCGACACATGTAGTAAAGGTAAATTCTCTCTATAGATATGATAAAACTGAAGTCCCTCCTACTAAAATTGCTAGTCAATGCTTGGATGAGTTTGATAACTTTATGTTTAAGCAAGATGACTTTAATGCTTATTTTGGTAGACAATTAAAACAAGATGCTTATATTATTAAATGCTTGGGTGATTATATGGCTGATATTAGAGGTGATTATGTGGCACATCCTATGATTAAACAAGTGTAGGACCCCGCTGCCACGGGAGGGTAGGACAAAAGATGTCATGCAAGTTCTTTTACATAAGCATGTATGACTATATTTGGAATACATACCTACATTATATTGATGAACTGGAGCTAGTTCTGTGTCACCCTATGTTATGACTGTTACATGATGAACCACATCCGGCATAATTATCCATCATTGATCCGGTGCCTACGAGTTTTCCATATACTGGTTCTCGCTTATTTACTTTTCCGTTGCAACTATTACAATCACTACAAAATACCAAAAACATTACTTTTGGTGTCTTTACTTTTGTTACCGTTACCACCGCTATCATATTACTTTGCTACTAAACACTTTGCTGCAGATACTAAGTTTCCAGGTGTGGTTGAATTGACAACTCAGCTGCTAATACTTGAGAATATTCTTTGGTTCCCCTTGTGTCGAATCAACAAATTTGGGTTGAATTCTCTACCCTCGAAAACTGTTGCGATCCCCTATACTTGTGGGTTATCAAGACCTTTTTCTGGCGCCGTTGCCGGGGAGCATAGCTCTATTCTTTGAGTCACTTGGGATTTATATCTGCTGGACACTATGAAGAACTTGAAAGACGCTAAGACCAAGATTTTGCCCTCAACTACGAGGGGAGGTAAGCAACTGCCATCTAGCTCTGCACTAGATTCTCCCTCTGTTATAAGTAAGCTTGCGACGCCTAAACCTGTTACAGCTATGAATTCTGATATGTCGCATGTTACTGATGATGCCACTTCTGCCATGCATGATACTTGTGATGAAACTACTTCTAAGCTTGATACTATTGTGCCACTTGGTGAATATCTTGATGAGCAAATTGCTAGGTCTAGAGAAAGAGAAATTATTGAACCTGAACACGATGATGTTAGTGACGATGAACCTATGCCTGCTATTCCTGAGGGTTATCTTTTTGATACTGAATCTTCTGCAGCTATTTTTGCTTGCCAGGATAGACGTGAACTTAAGAGGTTACTAATTAAATGGAGTAAAGAATCTTTTAGAGGTAGAATGAAACCCGACCCTGCTTTTGCTACTTCACCTATCTGTGTTCCTGATCAGGACTATTATGATTTTTCTGTTGATCCCGGTATAATTACTTTGGTTGAATCTGATCCTTCCTATGGCTATGAATCTGAAATTGTTGCGGCACATCTTATTAAGTTGAATGATATAGCTGCCCTGTTTACTAATAATGAGAGATCGCGCTATCTTTATTTACTCAAAATATTTCCGTTCTCGTTAAGGGTGATGCTAAGATATGGTATAATTCTCTTGATCCTGGTTGTGTGCTAAGTCCCCAGGATATGATTTATTACTTCTCTGCTAAATATTTCCCTGCTCATAAGAAACAAGCTGCTTTGAGGGAAATATACAATTTTGTGCAAATTGAAGAAGAGAGTCTCCCACAAGCTTGGGGGAGGCTTCTCAAGTTACTTAATGCTTTGCCTGATCATCCTCTTAAGAAACCTGAAATATTTGATATCTTTTATAATGGACTAACTGATGCTTCCAGAGATTACCTGGATAGTTGTGCTGGTTCTCTTTTCAGGGAAAGAACACCGGATGATGCTGAAATTCTATTGAATAATATGTTGGCTAATGAAAATAATTGGGCACCTCCCGAGGTACCTCCCGAGCCAGTTGCCGAGCCAATTATTCAGCCTATTCCTAAACCAACTCCGAAGAAGAGAGGTGTTCTATTTCTTAGCCCCGAAGATATGCAAGAGGCAAAGAAATCTATGAAAGAAAAAGGTATTAAAGCCGAAGATGTTAAGAATCTACCTCCTATTGAAGAAATACACGGTCTTAATTTACCGCCTGTTGAAGAAGTATCTGATCTCAACTACTTATTTAGTGAAGAACCTCCCGATATCCCGACAAAGGTAGTAAAGGTAAATTCTCTCTATAGATATGATAAAACTGAAGTCCCTCCTACTAAAATAGCTAGTCAATGCTTGGATGAGTTTGATAACTTTATGTTTAAGCAAGATGACTTTAATGCTTATTTTGGTAGACAATTAAAACAAGATGCTTATATTATTAAATGCTTGGGTGATTATATGGCTGATATTAGAGGTGATTATGTGGCACATCCTATGATTAAACAAGTGTAGGACCCCGCTGCCACGGGAGGGTAGGACAAAAGATGTCATGCAAGTTCTTTTACATAAGCATGTATGACTATATTTGGAATACATACCTACATTATATTGATGAACTGGAGCTAGTTCTGTGTCACCCTATGTTATGACTGTTACATGATGAACCACATCCGGCATAATTATCCATCATTGATCCGGTGCCTACGAGTTTTCCATATACTGGTTCTCGCTTATTTACTTTTCCGTTGCAACTATTACAATCACTACAAAATACCAAAAACATTACTTTTGGTGTCTTTACTTTTGTTACCGTTACCACCGCTATCATATTACTTTGCTACTAAACACTTTGCTGCAGATACTAAGTTTCCAGGTGTGGTTGAATTGACAACTCAGCTGCTAATACTTGAGAATATTCTTTGGCTCCCCTTGTGTCGAATCAACAAATTTGGGTTGAATTCTCTACCCTCGAAAACTGTTGCGATCCCCTATACTTGTGGGTTATCAAGACCTTTTTCTAGCGCCGTTGCCGGGGAGCATAGCTCTATTCTTTGAGTCACTTGGGATTTATATCTGCTGGACACTATGAAGAACTTGAAAGACGCTAAGACCAAGATTTTGCCCTCAACTACGAGGGGAGGTAAGGAACTGCCATCTAGCTCTGCACTAGATTCTCCCTCTGTTATAAGTAAGCTTGCGACGCCTAAACCTGTTACAGCTATGAATTCTGATATGTCGCATGTTACTGATGATGCCACTTCTGCCATGCATGATACTTGTGATGAAACTACTTCTAAGCTTGATACTACTGTGCCACTTGGTGAATATCTTGATGAGCAAATTGCTAGGTCTAGAGAAAGAGAAATTATTGAACCTGAACACGACGATGTTAGTGACGATGAACCTATGCCTGCTATTCCTGAGGGTTATCTTTTTGATACCGAATCTTCTGCAGCTATTTTTGCTTGCCAGGATAGACGTGAACTTAAGAGGTTACTAATTAAATGGAGTAAAGAATCTTTTAGAGGTAGAATGAAACCCGACCCTGCTTTTGCTACTTCACCTATCTGTGTTCCTGATCAGGACTATTATGATTTTTCTGTTGATCCCGATATAATTACTTTGGTTGAATCTGATCCTTCCTATGGCTATGAATCTGAAATTGTTGCGGCACGTCTTATTAAGTTGAATGATATAGCTGCCCTGTTTACTAATAATGAGAGATCGCGCTATCTTTATTTACTCAAAATATTTCCGTTCTCGTTAAAGGGTGATGCTAAGATATGGTATAATTCTCTTGATCCTGGTTGTGTGCTAAGTCCCTAGGATATGATTTATTACTTCTCTGCTAAATATTTCCCTGCTCATAAGAAACAAGCTGCTTTGAGGGAAATATACAATTTTGTGCAAATTGAAGAAGAGAGTCTCCCACAAGCTTGGGGGAGGCTTCTCAAGTTACTTAATGCTTTGCCTGATCATCCTCTTAAGAAACCTGAAATATTTGATATCTTTTATAATGGACTAACTGATGCTTCCAGAGATTACCTGGATAGTTGTGCTGGTTCTCTTTTCAGGGAAAGAACACCGGATGATGCTGAAATTCTATTGAATAATATGTTGGCTAATGAAAATAATTGGGCACCTCCCGAGATACCTCCCGAGCCAGTTCCCGAGCCAATTATTGAGCCTATTCCTAAACCAACTCCGAAGAAGAGAGGTGTTCTATTTCTTAGCCCCGAAGATATGCAAGAGGCAAAGAAATCTATGAAAGAAAAGGAATTAAAGCCGAAGATGTTAAGAATCTACCTCCTATTGAAGAAATACACGGTCTTAATTTACCGCCTATTGAAGAAGTATATCATCTCAATTACTTATTTACTGAAGAACCTCCCGATATCCCGACACAGGTAGTAAAGGTAAATTCCCTCTATAGATATGATAAAACTGAAGTCCCTCCTACTAAAATTGCTAGTCAATGCTTGGATGAGTTTGATAACTTTATGTTTAAGCAAGATGACTTTAATGCTTATTTTGGTAGACAATTAAAACAAGATGCTTATATGATTAAATGCTTGGGTGATTATATGGCTGATATTAGAGGTGATTATGTGGCACATCCTATGATTAAACAAGTATAGGACCCCGCTGCCATGGGAGGGTAGGACAAAAAATGTCATGCAAGTTCTTTTCCATAAGCACGTATGACTATATTTGGAATACATGCCTACATTACATATGAACTGGAGCTAGTTCTGTGTCACCCTATGTTATGACTGTTACATGATGAACCACATCCGGCATAATTATCCATCATTGATTCGGTGCCTACGAGTTTTCCATATACTTCTTCTCGCTTATTTACTTTTCCGTTGCTACTGTTACAATCACTACAAAATACCAAAAACATTACTTTTGCTATCTTTACTTTTGTTACCGTTACCACCGCTATCATATTACTTTGCTACTAAACACTTTGCTGCAGATACTAAGTTTCCAGGTGTGGTTGAATTGACAACTCAGCTGCTAATACTTGAGAATATTCTTTGGCTCCCCTTGAGTCGAATCAACAAATTTTGGTTGAATACTCTACCCTCGAAAACTGTTGCGATCCCCTATACTTGTGGGTTATCAGATCAAACTAAGAAAAACGGTAAAGATAGGAGTGTGATGGTGATACATACCGGGGCAACTCCCCCAAGCTTGGCAGTTGCCAAGGGGAATGCCCATACCCATGTGATTATGTCCTC
Source organism: Triticum dicoccoides (assembly GCF_002162155.2). NCBI lineage: Eukaryota > Viridiplantae > Streptophyta > Magnoliopsida > Poales > Poaceae > Triticum > Triticum dicoccoides. The sequence continues at coordinate 564,564,205 of NC_041393.1, read as the reverse complement.
GGAGGTGGTGAAGAAGGAGTTGTTTATGATGTAGGTTTGTCGTCCGTCTTCCCAGGCATAGGCTCACCATCATAGAAGGATATCGAGTCTCCGGGATCCTCAAATCTGTAGCCAAACTCATCCTCTTGAATCTATATTCATACTCATAGTTTTGGTTTTGCAGGTCATAGATCTGGGCTTGGAGGTGCTAGATTTTCTCATGAAGCTTGAAGATGGTCTCCCCAATGTTCTTGGTGTCCAGCTTGTGGTTGTTGGTGAATTCCGCGATCATCATCTAGTTGGCATTAAGTCCATGCTCCACCTTCCCTTGGCACTTGAAAACTTGTTGCTCCATAGCTTTGAGCTTTGTCTCCATGCTTCTGGTACGCCTTGGTCCCTCCTCATCGCGGATGTGCAGCACCCCCTCACGCATCTCAATGGTTTGAGGTTGTTGCAGCACCTCCGCGAGATAGGGGTTGATAACCCTCTCGAAAAACTTGTCCTTGGGAGCACTTGCAGATTCATGGTGCTCTAGATCTGTCAGAAAAACAGCTCGAAACGAAAACAGAATATTTTTGTGTGATATGGTGGTCAAAACCTTCGGGAGATTATATAATGAAATTTTACCGACCAAGAGAAGTATTGTGCAAGAAAATGGAGTTCGGAAGGCACACGAGGTGCCCACGAGGCAGGGGGCGCGCCCAGTAGGGGTGGGGGCGCCCTCCACCCTCGTGGAGGCCTCGTGTCCTTCCCGGACTACTTTTGGTTTTCCTATTTTCTTAAATATTCCAAAACAAAGAAAAATTGCTATTAGAACTGTTTTGGAGTCGGTTTACTTACTGTACCACATACCTATTCCTTTTCGGAGTCTGAAACGTTCTGGAAAGTGTCCCTTATGTATTCCTCCTGGGTTACGGTTTCAATAATATTAGTTTCAACATTTATAGGATTACCTGATATATAATGTTTGATTCTTTGACCGTTCACCACCTTCGTATTTGTGCCTTTGAAGTTGTTGATTTTTTTGGCACCGGAACGATAGACCTCCTCGATAACGTAAGGACCTTCCCACTTAGAGGGAAGTTTTCCTGCAAAAAAATCTTAAACGAGATTTGAATAGCAACACATAATCACCTACATTAAACTCACGCTTTTGTATCCTTTTGTCATGCCGTATTTTAACTTTTTCTTTAAACAGCTTGGCATTCTTGTAGGCCTGGGTTCTCCATTCATCAAGTGAGCTAATGTCAAATAACCTCTTCTCACCGGCAAGTTTGAAATCATAGTTGAGCTCTTTAATAGCCCAGCATGCCTTATGTTCAAGTTCGAGAGGTAAGTGACATGATTTTCCATAAACCATCTTATACAGAGACATACCCATAGGATTTTTATATGCAGTTCTATAGGCTCATAATGCATCATCAAGTTTCTTGGACCAATTCTTTCTAGATATATTAACAGTATTTTCCAAAATTAATTTGAGCTCTCTATTACTCAGCTCTACTTGACCACTAGACTGTGGGTCATAAGGAGATGCAATTCTATGATTAACATCATACTTAGCAAGCATTTTACGGAAAGCACCATGAATAAAATGTGAACCACAATCAGTCATTAAGTATCTAGGGACTCCAAACCTCGGAAAAATAACTTCTTTAAGCATTTTAATAGAGGTGTTATGATCAGCACTACTAGTTGGAATAGCTTCTACCCACTTAATAACGTAATCAACAACAACTAGAATATGTGTATACCCATTAGAGGAAGGAAAAGGTCCCATATAATAAAAGCCCCAAACATCAAATGGTTCAATAACAAGAGAATAATTCATAGGCATTTCTTGACGTCTACTAATATTACCAATTCTTTGACATTCATCACAAGACAAGACAAACTTACGGGCATCTTTGAAGAGAGTAGGCCAATAAAAACCGGAGTGCAATACCTTATGTGCAGTTCTATCTCTAGCGTGGTGTCCTCCATATGGTTCAGACTGACACTTGCTAGGATCCGTTCATGTTCATGCTCAGGTACACAACATCTAATAACACCATCTACTCCTTCTTTATAAAGGTGTGGGTCATCCCAGAACTAATGTCTTAAATCATAAAAGAACTTTTTCTTTTGTTGGTATGTGAAACTAGGTGGTATAAATTTAGCAACAATGTAATTAGCATAATCAGCATACCATGGAGAAGTACAAGAAGCATTAATGACCGCTAATTGTTCATCAGGAAAGCTATCATCGATAGGTAGTGGGTCATCAAGAACATTATCTAACCTAGACAAGTTGTCTGCAACGGGGTTCTCAGCTTCCTTTCTATCAATAATATGCAAATCAAATTCTTGGAGCAAGAGAACCCGTCTAATAAGTCTAGGCTTAGCATCTTTCTTTTCCATAAGATATTTAATAGCAGCATGATTAGTGTGAATAGTTACTTTAGAATCAACAATATAAGGTCTAAACTTATCACAAGCAAATACAACTGCTAAGAACTCTTTTTTCGTAGTAGCATAATTTCTCTGGGTACTTTCAAGAGTTTTACTAGCATACTGAATAACATTTAGTTTCTTATCAACTCTTTGCCCTAGAACAACACCTACAACATAATCACTAGCATCACACATAATTTCAAAGGGTAAATTCCAATCAGGTGGCTGAACAATAGGTGCAGTGATCAAAGATTTCTTAAGTATTTCAAATGATTCTACACAATCATCATCAAAGACAAAAGGAATATCTTTTTGCAATAAATTAGTCAGAGGCCTAGAGATCTTAGAAAAATCCTTAATGAACCTCCTATAAAAACCGGCATGACCAAGGAAACTTCTTATACCTTTAATGTCCTTGGGACACGACATCTTTTCAATAGCATTGTTGGTGTCAAAACCGGCGGATCTCGGGTAGGGGGTCCCGAACTGTGCGTCTAAGGCTAATGGTAATAGGAGGCAGGGGACACGATGTTCCAGGTTCGGCAGTCTCGATAGAGGTAATACCCTACTTCTTGCTTGATTGATCTTGATGATATGAGTATTACAAGAGTTGATCTACCACGAGATCGTAGAGGCTAAACCCTAGAAGCTAGCCTATGATTATGATTGTTGTCGTCCTACAGACTAAACCCTCCGGTTTATAGAGACACGGAGGGGGGCTAGGGTTACACAGAGTCGGTTACAGAGAAGGAAATCTACATACCCGAATATCCAAGCTTGCCTTCCACGCAAAGGAGAGTCCCATCCGGACATGGGACAAAGTCTTCAATCTTGTATCTTCATAGTCCAACAGTCCGGCCAAAGTATATAGTCCGGCTGTCCGAGGACCCCTTAATCCAGGACTCCCTCAGTAGCCCCTGAACCAGGCTTCAATGACAATGAGTCCGACGCGCAGATTGTCTTTGCATTGCAAGGCGGGTTCCTTCTCCGAATACTTCGTAAAAGATTTAGAACACAAGGATCGTGTCCGGCTCGGCAAAACAAATTCCACATACCACCATAGAGAGTATAATATTCCACAAATCTAATCTGCTGACAGCTTTTTATAGCATGACATCACGCCACGGTTCGGTCATTATTCGAACCATTTTTCACAACCAGCTACCGCACGTAATGCGAGGCAGTTTCCTTGACACGTCTTGTCGAAGCATGGATTGTGTCCCCTTATCACGGGATTCTCATCAATACGGGTATGGGTAACCCAACCGCGCCATCAACCGCGACACTTGGGAAATAAGCGATCTTAACGGGCAAGTGGGGAGGCGCACAGTTTCTACCGCCTTTATAAAGAGATAAGGATTCTCCTCTTTCACCCACACCCACTTCCTTCCTCCCTCATCCATTCTTGCACGCTCGAGCTCCAGCGCCCCAGTTCTCACCTTCTTCGCACAGCCAAACATGTCCGGAGCGGGAGGCAAGTGGGTGGCCTCCTCCGTCAAGGAGGAGGGCATTACGAAGCTCTGGGCGGCCGGATACTTGGCCGCAGATATTGCGCACCGGCTCCCGGACGCAGGGCAGATCATTCCGACTCCGGGACCCCATGAGAGGGTCGTGTTCCTCGCCCACTTCGTCCGGGGACTGGGATTCCCCCTCCACCCATTTGTCCGCGGACACATGTTCTATTACGGGCTGGATTTTCATGATCTGGCCCCTAACTTCATCCTCAACATCTCGGCGTTTATCGTCGTGCGCGAGGCTTTTCTCCACATCAGGCCCCACTTCAGCCTGTGGCTAAAGATTTTCAACGTGAAGCCGAAGATAGTGGTCGGCCAGCAGGCAGAGTGTGGTGGCGCCATGGTGGGCAAGATGCCCAGCGTCACCTGGCTCGAAGGCTCCTATGCGGAGACCGTGAAGGGGTGGCAATCGGGGTGGTTCTACATCACCAAGCCGCGCGACGCCAACTGGGTGGCGGCCCCCGAATTCCGATCTGGCATCCCTATGCGGCTTACTTCCTGGAAGAAGAAGGGCCTAGCATGGGGCGCACCCACGGAGCTGACCGGACTCCAGAACTGCATCAAGAACATGATAACCAAGAATATCAAGCTTCTCAACGTGGTCCAGGTCATGCTATTTCGTTGGATTCTCCTGTGTCAAAGACGGGCATTCAACCTGTGGGAGTTCGACACAGCCCAACACCAGAAACTGCAAGAGCTCTTTGACACGACACACAAAGACATTTGGAAGGTGTTGTTCAAGTCCAGCGAAGTCCCTCCTCCCACTTCCGAGGACCGCGGACTCAGCGCCAAGCGCCACGCCAATGCGGTAAGCATTCTTCATTTTGCAAGATGTGCCTTTCCTCAGTATATTCGTGGGAGCAACTCAAGCCACTATACTGATCTAACAGGAATATGTGGCAACGGCGGAGCGGATCGACTGTCCGGCTCCGTTGCCTAAGTATCAAGCAACCGCTTCCTGATGGAGATGCTGGTTCCGGCGCCTTATGAGGTGCCAGAGAAGAAGGCCGTGGGGACCAGGAAAAGTCTCCGGCGCAACATGGTGCCGGACTCATCGTCCAAAGACACCGAGGCGCACTCCTCCAACGACAACGAGGAGGAGGAGGAGGAAAACCCTCTCACCCAAAACGAGGGGGAGAAGAAAAGGAAGGCCGCCTCTTTCGGGGAGGCCGAAGGGTCCAAGAAGGGACGGACCCTCCCTCCGGACCACTCCACAGCCGCCGACTATAGCGAGGAGGAGTGGCTACCCAGGGCCAAGCCCCTGGCGAAGACGTAAGTATTCGTATGCCAGGATACTTCTTGCATATTTTAGCATTATGGCTTCTTATTATGTCAAGATTTGTTTGTGCAGTTCGCCCAAATACCATATTGACTTGCCCTCCTCGGATGGGTCCTTGAGCTCGTCGGAGATGAATAGCTATTTGCTCCCGACGGCTTCCACTCCCCGGCCCACGGATGACACCAAGGTGTTATCTCAAAGGATGCCGGGCTAGGAGGAGGTAGTCCTGGAGACGCCTCAAGGCGAGACTCCTGATGCCAGGCTTATGGGGGGAAATATCCCCATGGATTCAGATGAGGGGGGCCGCAGCAGGCTTGGCCCCCAGACGGATACTGCATCGGAACCTCCAGTGGTTCCGGATTCAGGTAGGCAGCCACCCGCCAAGGGGGGCGAGCCGTCTGTGCCGATGACCTCTGTCCATCCGGAGGCATCGGATAACCTGGTGGAAGCGCTTCAGAGCGCTTCCCTTGGTGAAGGACAACGTACTCTTATGAGTACGGTGATTGCGAAGGTTCAGTCCGCCAAGAGCGGATTAACTGAAGCCTGCGCCAGCCTCCTAACAAGCTTTGAGGTAAGTAATTTAAATTATGAGAAAGTATCACGGTGTAGATAGTAGCCGCTTATGCTCTCTTTGGTGTTCGGCAAGAGAAGCTGAACAGAGGATCAAATATTATTCCCATGAGTCTAATCATATTATGTCTATGTGAATAAGCAGGAGTCGCTGCTGGCCGCTGCCGCCGCCACTGCGGAGGTCTTCGGACTAAAGCAGAGCCTAGGGCAGGCCGAAGAAGAGCTCGGCCTCGTGAAGAGGCAGCTCGAGGAGAACAAAGGTAAGCAATACCCCGTCTAAATGTTATACAAAGGCAAAAATAATGGCTGCTAATAGAAGCATGATAAATTTTGCTAGGGGCCACGACCGAAGTGGTGGCCCTTAAGAAGGCGCTGTCCGAGGCCGAAAACAAAGCGGCTAAGGAGCGCATTGAGCGCAAATTACAAAAGGCGCGAGATGATGAGGTCCAGCAAGAGCTCCAGGACTTCGTCAAAAAATTCGAGTCCTTGGAGTGTGACTCCAAGACGCAAGAGTTGGAGCTTGCGAAGGCCTGTCAGAGCACACTAGACGCTAAGGCCGAAGCCCAGAAGGCCCTCCAAGAAATTGAGGCAGCCAAGAAGATAGCTGCAGGTAAGGCTTTCATTATGCAAAGCAAGCATGTGGAGGCGACTTTCCTTTTACTTACCCGAATTCGGAGCTCTCCAGGAGCATTCGCAGATCTGTCGCGCAGCATCTCTGATGTCACAGAGTTCTACCGGGCTGAGGAGGGGAGCTCGACGGAGAAGCTGTTTTGGTCCCAGTATATTGGGGTCGAACACCCGATGTCCTTGAGCGACCAGCTAAAGCAATTGGTCGAACTCCACAAGGCGGCCGAACTGGCCATGAAGGACTTCATAGTCCGGTTGTGGCCTTGTGAACCCCTTCCCAACACCTACTTCGGCTTGGTCAAGCGGATGGTGAATGCATGTCCGCGTCTTGAAGTTGTTAAGCGGTCCGTCTGTATTGAGGGTGCGCGCAGGGCCTTGGCCCGTGCGAAGGTGCACTTGGGGAAGATGGACGCCGAGAAGCTGGTGACGGAGGGGCCACCGAAGGGCAAGGAACATCGCCACCCCGAACAGTACTATGCCAATGTTATTAAGGGTGCCCGCCTTGTGGCGGATGAATGTACGAAGGATGTGATATTTGAATGAATGTAATCATGTCATCATGTATTATGAAAACTAGTTCATGTGCGCTATGTAGCGCTTCTTAATTTAAAATATTACCTTTTGTGCAGCGGTTTTTAAAAAATTTCTTGAGAGTTGGCCAGTCGTCGGCTTCTGCCCCCATGTAACTAGTACTGGGGTGTTTGGCATAAGTATAAACACTCTTTATCTAAGTTTTTGGTCCTTTTAAGGAGGTGTTTAGTGCCACGAATGAGGCAATCGGACTATACGGCTTTATCGCCCTCACTTAGCCATAGAAGTCTACAATTTTAAATTTTGGCGAAGCCCCTAGTATCCGAAAGCCGGACTTGGGACACTATGCATGCCTAAATCGGACGAGGCCAATTCCTCGCCTGACGCGAAAAAAATCTTTAAGGATTTGAGACCTCTCGAACAGCGACTAGCTCTCGCCTTATCATGACAGTCAGTTTTCGGCTTTCTCTACTGAGGTGCTCGTCCGGAATAACCAGGACACAATCGCTGTAGTTCTCCCTGCGCTACCTTAGCCGATATAGCGGAACGTAAGGTACCAAAACATAGGAGCCGGCCAAACCCAACTATTCACCCAAGACATGATTCGGAGCTGATGCATATAGTGCTATAAGTTCGGGATGTCGCACTGTCGAAAGTGTTCGGACTTGTCTTTCCAGGTTATGGGGTACTGAAGCCCCTGGCAAACTGGTTATGCCGAAATGCACTTGTATAATAAATAAGTAGTAAATAAAAAAGGGGCAAATAAAATTAATAGCAAGCTGACGATGTATACTATTTTCTCTTGTTATTCAAATGATACGTCAAAGCATACATATACAAGTAGTGCGATAAGCAGAATCGGACTGTTTGACACATCCTAACCAGGAGCGGGCGGTATGCGGTTATGTAAAACAGGTATAACGATCGTTATCAGAGACCATTTGAGGATTCCCTCTTATGCCAAAGCTTCTTGTCCTCCTGGTTTGTCCGTCCCACTATGTGTCCTATAGCCGGTCTTTCGGAGGGCCTCCTGAAGGTAGGGACCTGAAAGAAAAAAGGGGTACAAAAATGTGTGTGTCCTTGGGCGGTCGAACCGCATTATGGACCGTGTCATGGCCGTGCATCGGCCTATGCCCATGGTATTTTAAGTGCGTAGTTATGTACGTGCGGCATGAATGTCGCCGCTTGGCTGGGACTAGGGCGGAGGCCGAATTGCTAGTCGAGCTCTGGACGTGTCGGACGATCCTGTTGTGGAGTACTCCGGACTTGCTTGACGGTATCTGGGTTCTTTATCGCCGAATTGGCTGTTTGCCTAAGATGGCTCTTTTGTACTTCCGCTGTGAGGGCCGCAGTGTGCTCCTCAGTACGAAGTGAGCGCTCTGTGTTTCCATTAACTGTAATAACCCCGCGAGGTCGCGGCATTTTGAGCTTGAGATATACATAATGTGGTACCGCATTGAATTTGGCGAATGCGGTTTGTCCGAGCAGTGCATGATAGCCGTTGCGGAAGGGGACGATGTCAAAGATTAACTCCTCGCTTCAGAAATTGTCCGGAGATCCGAAGACCACTTCCAGTGTGATTGAGCCCGTACAACAGGCCTCTACACCGGGTATGACACCCTTGAAGGTGGTTTTTGTGGGCTTGATCCTTGAGGGGTCAATGCCCATTTTGCGCACTGTGTCCTGATAGAGCAGGTTTAGGCTGCTGCCGCCGTCCATGAGGACTCGTGTGAGATGGAATTCGTTGATGATGGGGTCAAGGACCAATGCAACAGAACCGCCATGACAGATACTGGTAGGATGGTCCCTGTGATCGAAAGTGATCGGACAAGCGGACCATGGGTTGAATTTCGTGGCGACTGGCTCCATCGCATAGACGTCCCTTAGTGCACGCTTCCTTCCCCGCTTGGGGATATGGGTTGCGTATATCATATTCACTGTTTTCACTTGGGGAGGGAATATCTTCTGTCCTCTCGTGTTTGGCGGTCGGGGCTCCTCGTCGTTGTTGCTATGCAACCCCTTTTCCTTGTTTTCGGCATTCAACTTGCTGGCCTGTTTAAACACCCAGCATCATGCACTAGTAGTGTGGGCTTTAAAGCCTCCTCCTCGAGTTGAGGTAGCAACCTGCGCTTTAGGTAGCTTTTGCTAGGGCGTTCGAGTCCATATTCCTCGGCAGCCAGGACCTTAGTCCATCTGTCAGTTAGCAGATCTTGATCAGCTTGAAGCTGTTGCTGCTTTTTCTTCAGGCTTTTTGCGGTGGCTATAAGCCGGCGTTTGAAGCGCTCCTGCTCGACGGGATCCTCAGGCACGATGAATTATTCGTTGCCAAGGCTCGCTTCGTCTTCGGAGAGAGGCATGTAATTATCGTCCTCTGATTTTCCATCAGTTGCCTGTTCTTTAGGGCTAGCTTGCCCATCCTCTTGCTCGGCCTGCTCGAAGCCTAGCTGGGCATGATTGTCTTCGTCTTTGGCACCATCCGGATTGTTATCTCCTGTGCCGAGGCTTGGAGCGGCACCGACGACGCCGGTGTCTAGATTTCTTCCCCAAGGGGTTATCTTCCGTTGCCTCATCGCCATAGTTTTCTTTAGGGGTGTCCACCATATAAATATCATATGACGAGGTGGTTGTCCAGCGCCCTATAGGCGGTGGTTCCCGTTCTTCTCCTGCATCATCGTCCATATCGTCGATGTCTTCGGAGTCGAAGTCAAGCACTTCGGTTAAGTCATCGACAGTGGCTATAAAGTGGGTGGTGGGTGGGGGACAAATTTCTTCGTCGTCCGCTTCCCACTTGAGCCAGACATAGTTCGGCCAAGGATCTCCTGACAAGGAAAGAGACCTTAATGAGTTCAGCACATCACCCAAGGGAGAGTGCTGAAAAATATCTGCGGTGGTGAAGTCCATGATAGGTGCCCAATCCGATTGATAGGCACGGACGCACGCGGTTCGGATTCTGTTGCCGGAGACAAGTCCGAGGGTCCGATGACACTACCCTCACAGGAGGTGGGATCAGTGTTCGGCTCCGACGCTGATTAGTGTGCGGCCTCGGTGGTGGGCTCCATCCACCCGTCCTCGGAAGGCACGATCTGCTCCGCATGGATTCCCGGCGCCAACGCAGGTGCGATCTCCCGAATACTCTCCGACGGCAGATCAAAGTCATGCCCGTCATGGCTGTTCGGTGCACCTATCATGGGTTCGAATCCATTGAAGATCAAGTCTCCGCGGATGTCGGTAGTATAGTTTAAGCTTCCAAACCTGACCTGATGGTCAGGGGCGTAGCTATCGATCTGCTCCAGATGGCCAAGCGAGTTGGCCCGTAGTACAAAGCCGCTGAATACGAAGATCTGTCCGGGAAGGAAAACCTCCCCCTGGACCGCATCGTTGAAGATGATCGAGGGGGCCATCAAGCCTTACAGCGAAGGCACAGTGGAACTCTCAATGAAAGCACCAATGTTGGTGTCAAAACCGGCGGATCTCGGGTAGGGGGTCCCGAACTATGCGTCTAAGGCTAATGGTAACAGGAGGCAGGGGACACGATGTTTTACCCAGGTTCGGGCCCTCTTGATGGAGATAATACCCTACTTCCTGCTTGATTGATCTTTAAGATATGAGTATTACAAGAGTTGATCTACCACGAGATCGTAGAGGCTAAACCCTAGAAGCTAGCCTATGATTATGATTGTTGGCGTCCTACGGACTAAACCCTCCGGTTTATATAGACACCGGAGGGGGCTAGGGTTACACAGAGTCGGTTACATAGAAGGAAATCTACATATCCGAATACCCAAGCTTGCCTTCCATGCAAAGGAGAGTCCCATCCGGACACGGGACGAACAATATTGTATCTTTATAGTCCAACAGTCCGGCCAAAGTGTATAGTCTGGCTGTCCGAGGACCCCTTAATCCAATACTCCCTCAAGCATCAACTTTAGCTTTATCAACTTCAATACCTCTTTCCGAAATTTTATGCCCCAAGACAATGCCTTCATGAACCATAAAGTGGCACTTTTCCCAATTCAAGACGAGACTAGTGTCTTCGCATCTCTGCAAAACTCGATCAAGGTTGCTCAAGCAATCATCAAAAGAGGATCCATAAACGGAGAAGTCATCCATGAATACCTCACAAATCTTTTCACAAAAGTCAGAGAATATAGCCATCATACATCTTTGAAAGGTAGCAGGTGCATTACATAAACCAAAAGGCATACGTCTATAAGCAAAAGTACCGAAAGGGCAAGTAAAAGTGGTCTTTGATTGATCGTCCGCTGACACGGGTATTTGAGAGAAACCAGAATAACCATCTAGAAAGCAGAAATGTGTGTGTTTGGATAGTCTTTCTATCATTTGATCAATAAAAGGCAAAGGGTAATGATCTTTCTTAGTAGCTTTATTTAATTTACGGAAATCAATTACCATCCTATAACCTGTAATAATTCTTTGCGGAATCAATTCATTTTTATTGTTAGGAACAACAGTAATACCTCCCTTCTTAGGGACGCAATGTTCAGGACTTACCCAATCACTATCAGCAACGGGATAAAATAAACCTGCCTCAAGGAGCTTTAGTATCTCCTTTCTTACCACTTCTTTCATATTAGGATTTAAACGCCGTTGATGATCTCTAACTGGTTTGGAACCTTCATCCAATTTAATTTTGTGTTGGCATAGAGTGGGACTAATGCCCTTAAGATCATCGAGAGTATATCCAATAGCAGCACGGTGCATTTTCAGAGTTTTCAATAATCTTTCCTCTTCCTGCTCTGAAAGGTTAGCACTAATATAACAGGATATATCTTCTTTTCATCAAGATAAGCATATTTAAGATTATCAGGTAAAGTTTAAGCTCAAACACGGGATCACCCTTGGGTGCAGGGGGATCCCCTAGGATTTCAACAAGCAAGTTGTGTTTCAGAATAGGACCATGTTGAAAGAATACTTCATCTATCTCCCTTCTTTCATTCATAAACATATCATTTTCATGGTCTAGCAAATATTGTTCTAAAGGATCAGTAGGAGGCACGGCAATAGAAGCAAGACCAATAATTTCTTCCTTACTAGGCAATTCTTTATCATGGGGTTGTCTATGAAATTTAGCAAAATTAAACTCATGAGACATATCTCCCAAGCCAATTGTAACAATATCCTTTTCACAATCAATCCTAGCATTGACAGTATTCAAGAAGGGTCTACCAAATATAATGGGACAAAAGCTATCTTGTGGGGAACCAAGAACAAGAAAATCAGCAGGATATTTAACCTTCCCACACAAGACTTCGACATCTCTAACAATCCCAATTGGTGAAATAGTATCTCTATTTGCAAGCTTAATAGTAACATCAATATCTTCTATTTCAGCGGGTGCGATATGATGCATAATTTCTTCATATAAGGAATTAGGTATTGCACTAGCACTAGCACCCATATCACATAAGCCATGATAACAATGATCTCCTATTTTAACAGAAATAACAGGCATGCCTACAACAGGTCTATGTATCTTAGCATTTGGTCTAGCAATATTAGCAGCTTCATCACAGAAGTAAATAACATGCCCATCTATATTATCATCCAAGAGATATTTAACCATAGCAATACTAGGTTCAACTTTAATTTGCTCAGGAGGTGTATATGTTCTAGTATTACTCTTACGAACAACAGTTGAAGCTTTAGCATGATCCTTTATCCTAACAGGGAAAGGTGGTTTCTCAACATAAGTAGTAGGAACAATAGGATCATGATAAGTGATAGTCTTTTCTTCAACCGTAACAGGTGCAACTTCTTTTACTTCAATGGGAGGATTATATTTAAACTACTTCTCCTTAGGGAGATCAACGTGAGTAGCAAAAGATTCACAGAAAGAAGCTACTATCTCAGAGTCAAGTCCATATTTAGCGCTAAATCCACGAAAAGCATCGGTATCCATAAAAGATTTAACACAATCAAACATAGGTGTCATACCTGACTCCTTACCATCGTCGGAACCCCAATCTTAAGAGTTGCATTTAATTCTTTCCAATAAGTCCCACTTGAATTCAATAGTCTTCAGCATATAAGAACCAGCACAGGAAGTATCGAGCATGGTGCGATCATTGAGAGAAAGCCGAGCATAAATTTTTTGAATAATCATTTCTCTTGAGAGCTCATGATTGGGGCATGAATATAACATTGACTTAAGCCTCCCCCAAGCTTGAGCGATACTTTCTCCTTCGCGAGGCCAGAAATTATATATATAATTACGATCACGATGAACAAGATGCATTGGATAGAACTTTTGGTGAAATTCCAATTTCAATCGTTTATAGTTCCAAGATCCCGTATCATCACATAGCCTATACCATGTCAATGCATATCAGTTAAAAGATAAAGGGAAGACCTTCCTCTTAACAACATTATCGGGAATACCTGCAAGCTTAAATAATCCACAAACTTCATCCACATAGATAAGGTGTAAATCGGGATGCAATGTTCCATCTCCTCCAAAGGGATTAGCTAGCAGCTTCTCTATCATACCCGAAGGAATCTCAAAGTAAACATTTTCAATAGGTTCAGTAGGTTGAGGAGAAACTCTTTGCTCTAATGGTCGGGGGGAAGATGCCCCGGACAAGCCCCTCAAAGTATTAGTTTCCATAGTAACAAGTGACAGAAAATTTCAGCACACTATATAAATGTTTCATTACCAAGTTCCACTCACCAAAGGCGCTTCACTCCCCGGCAATGGCGCCAGAAAAGAGTCTTGATGACCCACAAGTATAGGGGATCTATCATAGTCCTTTCGATAAGTAAGAGTGTCGAACCCAACGAGGAGCAGAAGGAAATGACAAGCGGTTTTCAGTAAGGTATTCTCTGCAAGCACTAAAGTTGTAGGTAACAGATAGTTTTGTGATAAGATAATTTGTAACGGGTAACAAGCAATGAAAGTAAATAAGGTGAAGCAAGGTGGCCCAATCCTTTTTGTAGCAAAGGACAAGCCTGGACAATTTCTTATAATGAGAAAAGCGCTCCCGAGGACACATGGGAATTATCGTCAAGCTAGTTTTCATCACGCTCATATGATTCGCGTTTGGTACTTTGATAATTTGATATGTGGGTGGACCGGTGCTTGGGTACTGCCCTTTCTTGGACAAGCATCCCACTTATGATTAACCCCTATTGCAAGCATCTGCAACTACAAAATAAGTATTAAGGTAAACCTAACCATAGCATGAAACTAGTGGATCCAAATCAGCCCCTTACGAAGCAACGCATAAACTAGGGTTTAAACTTCTGTCACTCTAGAAACCCATCATCTACTTATTACTTACCAATGCCTTCCTCTAGGCCCAAATAATGGTGAAGTGTCATGTAGTCGACATTCACATAACACCACTAGAGGAGAGACAACATACATCACATCAAAATATTGAATGAATACCAAATTCACATGACTACTAATAGCTAGACTTCACCCATGTCCTCAGGAACAAACGTAACTACTCACAAAGCATATTTATGTTCATGATCAGAGGAGTATTAATATGCATATAGGATCTGAACATATGATCTTCCACCAAATAAACCAATTAGCATCAACTACAAGGAGTAATCAACACTACTAGCAACCCACAGGTACCAATTTGTGGTTTTGATACAAGATTGGATACAAGAGATGAACTAGGGTTTTGAGAGGAGATGGTGCTGGTGAAGATGTTGATGGATATTGACCCCCTCTCGATGAGAGGATCGTTGGTGATGACGATGGTAATGATTTCCCCCTCCTAGAGGGAAGTTTCCCCGGCAGAACAGCTCCGCCGGAGCCCTAGATTGGTTCCCCCAAGGTTCCGCCTCGTGGCGGCGGAGTTTTATCCCGTAAGCTTGCTTATGAGTTTTTCCAGGGTAAAAGCCTTCATATAGCAGAAGATGGGCACCGGAGGGCCACCAGGGGGCCCATGAGACAGAGGGGCACGCCCAGTAGGGGTGGGCACGCCCCTACCCTCGTGGCTAGGGTGTGGGCCCCTTCTGGTACTTTCTTTGCTCAATAATTCTTATTAATTCCAAAAATGACTTTCGTGGAGTTTCAGGACTTTTGGAGCTGTGCAGAATAGGTTTCCAATATTTGCTCCCTTTCCAGCCCAGAATTCCAGCTGCCGGCATTCTCCCTCTTCATGATAAACCTTGTAAAATAAGAGAGAATAGCCATAAGTATTGTGACATGACGTGTAATAACAGACCATAATGTATAAATATCGATATAAAAGCATGATGCAAAATGGACGTATCAATAAGCTCAAAACCAAATCGGAGAAATGCGTCTTCATAGGATACCCAAAGTAAACTGTTGTGTACACCTTCTATCAGAGATCCAAAGGCAAGATATTCGTTGCTAAGAATGGATCCTTTCTAGAGAAGGAGTTTCTCTCAAAAGAACTGAGTGGGAGGAAAGTAGAAATTGATGAGGTAATTGTACCTTCTCCCGAATTGAAAAGTAGTTTATCACTGAAATCAGTTCCAGTGATTCCTACACCAATTAGTGAGGAAGCTAATGATGATGATCATGAAACTTCAGATCAAGTTACTACCAAACCTCGTAGGTCAACCAGAGTACGGTCCTCACCAGAATGGTATGCTACTCGTATTCTAGAAGTCATGTTACTAGACCATGATGAACCTACGAACTATGAGGAAGCGATGATGAGCCCAGATTCCATGAAATGGCTTGAGGCCATGAAATTTGAGATGGGATCCATGAATGAGAACAAAGTGTGGACTTTGGTGGACTTGCCCGATGATCGGCCAGCCATAGAAAATAAATGGATCTTCAAGAAGAAGATTGACGCTGACGGTAATGTTACTGTCTAAAAGCGCGACTTGTTGCAAAAGGTTTTTGACAAGTTCAAGGAGTTGACTACGATGAGACCTTCTCACCCGTAGTGATGCTTTAGTCTGACTGAATCATGTTAGCAATTGCCGCATTTTATGATTATGAACTTTGGCAAATGGATGTCAAAACTGCGTTCCTTAATGTATTTCTTAAAGAAGAGTTGTATATGATGCAACCATAAGGTTTTGTCGATCCAAAAGGTGCTAACAAAGTGTGCAAGCTCCAGCGATCCATTTATGGACTGGTGCAAGCCTCTCAGAGTTGGAATATACGCTTTGATAATGTGATCAAAGCATATGGTTTTATACAGACATTTGGAGAAGCCTGTATTTACAAGAAAGTGACTGGAAGCTCTGTAGCATTTCTAATATTATATGTGGATGACATATTGTTGATTGCAAATAATACAGAATTTCTGGATAGCATAAAAGGATACTTGAATAAGAATTTTTCAATGAAAGACCTCGGTGAAGCTTCTTATATATTGGGCATCAAGATCTATAGAGATAGATCAAGACACTTAATTGGACTTTCAAAAAGCACATACCTTGATAAAGTTTTGAAGAAGTTCAAAATGGATCAGTCAAAGAAAGAGTTCTTGCATGTGTTACAAGGTGTGAAGTTGAGTCAAACTCAATGCCCGACCACTATAG
Organism: Triticum dicoccoides; assembly: GCF_002162155.2. Classification (NCBI taxonomy): domain Eukaryota; kingdom Viridiplantae; phylum Streptophyta; class Magnoliopsida; order Poales; family Poaceae; genus Triticum; species Triticum dicoccoides. The sequence continues at coordinate 564,547,765 of NC_041393.1, read as the reverse complement.
AAGATAGAGAGAAAATGGAAGTCATTCCCTATGCCTAAGCCATAGGTTCTATCATGTATGCAATGTTGTGTACCAGACCTAATGTGTGCCTTGCTATAAGTATAGCAGGGAGGTACCAACGTAATCCAGGAGTGGATCACTGGACAACGGTCAAGAACATCCTAAAATGCCTGAAAAGGACTAAGGATATGTTTCTCTTTTATGGAGGTGACAAAGAGCTTGTCGTAAATGGTTACATCGATGCAAGCTTTGACACTGATCCGGATGACTCTAAGTCACAAACCGGATATATATTTATATTGAATGGTGGAGCTGTCAGTTGGTGCAGTTCCAAGCAGAGCGTCGCGGCGGGATCTACGTGTGAAGCGGAGTACATAGCTACTTCGGAAAGCAGCAAATGAAGGAGTCTGGATGAAGGAGTTCATATCCGATCTAGGTGTAATACCTAGTGCATCGGGTCCAATGAAAATCTTTTGTGACAATACTGGAGCAATTTCCCTGGCAAAGGAATCCAGATTTCACAAGAGAACCAAACACATCAAGAGACGCTTCAATTCCATCCACGATCAAGTCAAGGAGGGAGACATAGAGATTTGTAAGATACATACGGATCTGAATGTTGCAGACCCGTTGATTAAGCCTCTTCCATCGAGCAAAACATGATCAGCACCAAGACTCCATGCTAGATTATTGACTCTAGTGCAAGTGGGAGACTGAAGGAAATATACCCTAGAGGCAATAATAATGTTGTTATTGATACTTCCTTATATCATGATAAATGTTTATTATTCATGCTAGAATTGTTTTAACCAGAAACATAGTACATGTGTGAATACATAGACAAAAAATAGTGTCTCTAGTATGCCTCTACTTGACTAGCTCGTTAATCAAATATGGTTAAGTTTCCTGACCATAGACATGTGTTATCATTTGATGAACGGGATCACATCATTAGAGAATGATGTGATGGACAAGACCCATTTGTTAGCTTAGCATAATGATCGTTAAGTTTTATTGATATTGCTTTCTTCATGACTAATACATGTTCCTCTGACTATGAGATTATGCAACTCCCGAATATCGGAGGAACACCTTGTGTGCTATCAAACATCAAAACGTAACTGGGTGATTATAAATATGCTCTACAGGTGTCTCCAAAGGTGTTTGTTGGGTTGGCATAGATCAAGATTAGGATTTGTCACTCCGTGTATGAGAGAGGTATCTCTAGGCCCTCTTGGTAATGCACATCACTATAAGCCTTGCAAGCAATGTGACTAATGAGTTAGTTATGGGATGATGCATTACGGAATGAGTAAAGAGACTTTCCGGTAACTAGATTGAACTAGGTATGATGATACCGCCGATCGAATCTCAGGCAAGTAACATACCGATGACAAACGGAACAACGTATGTTGTTGTGCGGTTTGACCGATAAAGATCTTCGTAGAATATGTAGGAGCCAATGTGAGAATCCAGGTTCCGCTACTGGTTATTGATCGGAGATGTGTCTCGATCACGTTTACATAGTTCTCGAACCCGCAGGGTCCGCACGCTTAACGTTCGATGACGGTTTGTATTATGAGTTATGAGTTTTTGATGACTGAAGTTTGTTCAGAGTCCCGAATGAGATCGCGAACATGACGAGGAGTCTCGAAATGGTCGAGAGGTAAAGATTGATATATTGGAAGGTTATATACGGACACCGGAATGGTTCCGAAGAAGATC
>NC_041393.1:564540299-564545585 GCF_002162155.2 Triticum dicoccoides | reverse complement strand
GAAAGTTATTGGGCCTATTGGGCCATAGTGGAGGAGAGGAGGTAGGCCACGGGAGGTGGCGCGTGCCCCCCTTGCCTCAATCCGAGTTGGACAAGGGGAGGGCGCGCGGCCCCCCTCTTTCCTTCTCCCTCTCTCCCTTCCCCTTTCCCCTCTCTGTTGGTTGAAAGGGGGGCGAATCCTACTTGGACTAGGAGTCCAAGTAGGACTACCCCCTTTGGCACGCCCCTCCTAGGCCGCCGGCCTCCTCCTCCCCTCCTTTATATACGGGGGAGGGGGCACCTCAAAGACACACCAAAAATTCTCTTAGCCGTGTGCGGTGCCCCCCTCCATATTTTACTCCTCCGGTCATAGCGTCGTAGTGCTTAGGCGAAGCCCTGCGCAGATCACATCATCAACATTGTCGCCACACCATCGTGCTGACAGAACTCTCCCTCGACCCTCTACTAGATCAAGAGTTCGAGGGACGTCATCGAGCTGAACGTGTGTGCTGAACACGAAGGTGCCGTACGTTCGGTACTTGGGTCGGTTGGATCATGAAGATGTTCGACTATATCATCCGCGTTAACTAACGCTTCCGCTTTCGGTCTACGAGGGTACGTGGACACACTCTCCCCCTCTCGTTGCTATGCATCTCCTAGATACATCTTGTGTGATCGTAGGAATTTTTTTGAAATTGCATGCTACATTCCCCAACAAGTAGTAGCAGAGATGGAGATGATTTCTCACCGGTCAGTTGTGGTTAGACAGAGCTTGACGCCGCCGGTAGTCGCTGATTGCCGCCGCCGGAGTAGTTTCTAACTTTGTGAGGCTCGATGCAATGATGCAAGCATGCATATATACAAGTACAATGCTTGCTCTAGACTGTGAAGTCTAAAATGTCAGAGGCAAATACTCCTACTTGTACGTAAAATGAGATGTGTGCAAACTGTATTTTTTGATTTTACCGATTTTCTTTTTTTTTAGGGAAAGCAAAGCTTTATAACTTAACGGTGCATGGGAAAATCACCCGAAACATAAATCACCACTTGGGGCAGTACATCGGAGTCCCAGGTAATATATTCACTAGGTAGACAAACACGCCCAGACTGGGCTAACTCATGCACTACAGTATTAGCTTGACGACGGCACAGCCCTACATGTATTTTCGAGAACCACATCTTGAGCTGGAACTTGGAGTCCTCAATGATCGCCGCGTACGGTGAGGAGTCTACCTTTGTAAAATCAAGGGCTTGTTGTAGAAGCTTGGAGTCCGTCTCGAAGAGCATCCGGAGCGTTCCCAGTTCTGCCGCCATGCTGATGGCCTCCGTCATGGCAGTGACCTTGGCACCAAAAGGATAATCCACATGCTCGGTTCTGCCTGCACGTGCCATGACAACGTCCCCCGCCTCATCTCGAATGACGACTCCCGAAGTGACAGAAGCCTCGCCGGGCCTATACGCCCCATCCAAATTAGCTGCAAGCATGCCATCACTCGATGGTTGCCACTTAAACCCCTCCTTCTTACTCACTTTGGTCTTGAACAACTGCATGTATTCCATGGAGTTACACAGAACTCGTCTTGTCACCTCGTCAGTGGCCACGGGCATCTCCCCTTCTCTTAATTTATTCCGGTTATTCCACCAGTGCCACCATAAGGTCAGGATTTGCACAAGCACATTTTCATCGAGCCCCCAGATGTAATCAGGCATGGCATGCACACCCCTGATGCTCTCGAGCTCACACCTCACCTTTTCCAACTGCAGCGCTCGCCAGACCGCCTTCTCACATATTTACATTTGATGAACAAGTGTGCTCCATCCTCATCCGCATAGCTACAGAATAGGCACTTTGTGCTTTCCACCTTGATGACCCCTTCTCTCCAGGTTCGTGCAGAAGGCCAACGATTCATGCTTTAAGCGCCACGTGAACATCTATATTTTCCGCGGGCATGGCAGCTTCCATAAGCGTTTCCAGGACTGGTCGTCACATCTGTCCAGGTTACCCACGGTTGCATTACTGCTTCCTTCACCGGAAAAAAATTCTATGAGATCAGGTCTCACGGATTAGCAGGTGAGACCCATCCTGATGGATGACACGTGACATTCACAAATCACAAAGCATTTACCCCACCCCCACCTGAAAGCAGCGGTCAAATCGGTGGACGCTCACATAATTGATCTCCAACTCTAAACTAATATCAGGGGTAATATTGTCCCGGCTGCTCTAAAAATTGTTGCCTTGTCACCGACCCGGAAATAATGCACCTTAGATAAAGGAACGAAGGGAGTATATACCACCATATACCAAAACTAAATGGAAATTCAGGATCAGCTTGATTCTCCCCATCTTGGTTTCTTGGTACGTAAATCCACATATTCCTTAAACCACACATACCCTCCTGCAACAATATCAATTATAAATGGCAGTTGTGGCAACGACCATGACCGAAACAATGCTCCCCTTTACAATCATCCTTGCACGCATTTATCATCGCACAGTGATTTTCTCAAATAAGTATCGGATAGACCAAAGGTATAGATAGATGGAGAGTTAATGCTTGTAGTAATATATACATAAATTGAGCACAGTTTCTAGATGGTATAAAAAACGACACATATCCATGGTAGGCATGTTAATATTTCATGATTCAGGTACATCGTTTCACAGAGAACATAACTACAATATCTGTTTCTAAATATATATATAAGACGTTTTGTTGGTTCAATTTAAACTACCAAAACATTCTATATTTAGGAACGAAAGTAGTACATATTGCATTGCCATGATACCATCTTTGTTATTCTATATCAGATCGACATGCCGACCTATCTTAGCTATACTCGCAGTAGGTGAAGTTGCATCCCTGACTAATGCACCTGCCTGTCCAGGAGCAATTGATATAAGGTTTGTGGCATCCAATCTGAGCATATGCTACGCGGCTGTTGAAGTAACCGCGCGATCGCACTTGTTGCCCATCGGATCGATGACTTGGCTTATACAATCAGACCTCGCCTCAGTTGCAGCAAAGAAGGAAGAAGACTAAAATTAGTGGGATAAACAAACATCATGAGTGGATCGCAGTTTGATTTGTAGCAAAGAAGAAGAAGAAGAAGACCAGATTTTAACATGTAGATGCATGCATGATCAAGTCAGTTAGTTTGCGAAACAAGGTGCGTGCGTACCTGGTGCCAATGGTGGTACGAGGATGAAAGATCGTGGATGTCGCCTAGAGGGGGGTGAATAGGCGCTTTAAACTAATTATGGTTTAGGCTTGAACAAATGCGGAATAAACCTAGCGGTTAATTTGTCAAGCACAAAACCTACAACAACTAGGCTCATCTATGTGCACCAACAACTTATACTAAGCAAGATAAACAACTAAGTGATAGCAAGATATATGACAAGAAACAATATGGCTATCACAAAGTAAAGTGCCTAAGTAAAGGACTCGGGTAAGAGATAAACGAGGCACACGGAGACGACGATGTATCCCGAAGTTCACACCCTTGTGGATGCTAATCTCCGTTTGGAGCGGTGTGGAGGCACAATGCTCCCCAAGAAGCCACTAGGGCCACCGTAATCTCCTCACGCCCTCGCACAATGCAAGATGTCGTGATTCCACTAAGGGACCCTTGAGGGAGGTCACCGAACCCGTACAAATGGCAACCCTTGGGGGTGGTCACCGAACCCGTACACTTTGGCAACCCTTGGGGGCGGTCACCGGTACCCATCAAATTGCTCGGGGCGATCTCCACAACCTAATTGGAGACCCCGACGCTTGCCCGGAGCTTTACACCACAATGATTGAGCTCCGAACAACATCAACCGTCTAGGGCGCCCAAGCACCCAAGAGGAACAAGCTCAAGGGTACCAAGCACCCAAGAGTAATAAGCTTCTCAAACTTGTAACTTCCACATATATATCACCGTGGAGAACTCAAACCGATGCACCAAATGCAATCCAAGGGCACACGGAGTGCCCAAGTCTTTCTCTCCCAAATCCCACCAAAGCAACTAATGCTAGGGAGGAAAGTGAGAGGAGGAACGAAAGAAGAACACGAAGAACTCCAAGATCTAGATCCAAGGGGTTCCCCTCACTTAGAGGAGAAAATGATTGGTGGGAACGTGGATCTAGATCTCCTCTCTCTTTACCCCCAAAAACTAGCAAGAATCTATGGAGGGATTGAGAGATAGCAAGCTCGAAGAAGGTCAACAATGGGGGAAGAACACGAGCTCAAAGGATAAGGTTGAATGGGGAAGAAGACCCCCTTTTATAGGGGCTCCCGAATCCAATCGTTATGCAGCCCGCAGCTTGCATCTGGGCGGTACTACCGTTGCCGGAGCAGTATTACCGCTGCCACAGCGGTACTACCACTGTGACAAGCAGGCATAGGGCAACCAAGGCTGAGGGAGAAGAAGTACACGCACTAGGGCGGTACACGCACTAGGGCGGTACAACCGCCCTGTGGGCGGTACTACCGCTGATAAGCGGTACTGCCGATCCCTACAGCCGCTGGAAAATAGAGGAGGGCAGCGAGCTGAGCGACAGTTGGAGCGGACGTAGGAGCGGTACTACCGCACCCTACTGCTGTCCCTACCACCGCTCCCCTGTGAGGTCCTTTATGGAAACCCGACGCGAGAAAAACGCATCCCCGGAAGCAGCGGTACTACGCACGGCACATGGCCGTGGTACTGCCGCTCACAAGCGGTACTACCTCTCGAGAGGGCCGTACTACCGCTTGAGGCTTACAAGAACACAACAGAGAAAATAGAGGGTGTAATAACGCCTAAACTGTCACAACTTCCGCATAAGAGCTCCGAATTGAGCAAACTCAAGCTTGTTGGATACAAGACAACGAGTAGCATCAAAACGTACCCTGGTTATAGTAAGAAAAAGAAGAGGAGGTATGCCTAACAAAAGAGGAGAGAAACCTCCAACAAAGAAGAACCGGCAGAACCTCCAACATCGAAAACATCATAGAAGATGCATGTGAACTCCGTTTTTGATGAACTCGAGCTTGTCATCAAGATGACCATAAGCTCCAAATCTCACAAAGAGAACCAAACAAGAACCGAGAATATGATGCAAGGATGCAATGGTTGAGCTCTCTACGAATAATAGAATCAAGCTACTCATCGAGAACCCCCCTTGATAGTACGACAAACGATCCTATAACCCGGTCCCCCAACTACCACCATGAGACCGGTAAGATAGAAAACCTATCAAGGGCAAACCTTTGCCTTGCACATGATCCACTTGAGCTAGATGATGACGATCTTGACTCCCTCAAGTTTGACCACTTTACTT
>NC_041393.1:564448436-564539898 GCF_002162155.2 Triticum dicoccoides | reverse complement strand
ATGGGTGAGCCACTCTTCCGCACATCTTCACAAATCCATTGTTACTACAATGGACGACAAGCTTCAATCATTTGATCTCTTTGTGATGCTCCACTTGAGCTTGCACACCGCAACCTAACCCCACAAAGAACTCTCACGAATACCATGGGTTAGCATACAAAGCGTAATGGACAATGCTTACCATACCATGTGATCACTTGATCCCTCTCTGTACATCTTCTATGCTTTGTGAGTTGATCAACTTGATTCACTCTTGACTTAGTCTTGATCAACCTTGAATCTTTCCAACTCTGTTCATTTGGATGATGTCTTGAAGGTAAACATGAATGATCACACAATCTTCTTCTTCAAGACATGCTTGCAATAAGCTCAACACTCACATGACCAATCTTTAGATAATTCCTTCATAGCACCTTGGTCAACTCATAAACTCCTTGAAACCAACACATGGACTTCAAGAAAAGCCTATGGACAAATCCTTCAAATATAACTCAAAACAACCATTAGTCCATAGAGATTGTCATCAATTACCAAAACCAAACATGGGGGCACCGCATGTTCTTTCATAGGAGGAGGAGGAGGAAGGCGAGAGGCGGGAGCAGCGTCAGGGTGTTTGACCTCATCGTCTTTGGCTGGCTCGCTGGCTAGATGGAGCCTTGCTGATGGTTGGCAGAAGGGGATTGTGACTTGTGACTTGTGAATGCAGGAGAAGCAAAGAAGGCGGGGTAGCCTTTTATAGAGGATGTTGCAACAAAGTCTACTGTGCAACCGGTGCTGGATAGTTGCGTCGCACCACTGCTCATGGAGCAAGGCGTGTACATCATTGGGAGCAGAGGTGAAGAAATGGTGGAAATGTCTTTTTTTAAGGGAAGACCGTAGAACAAAATGTTCTACGGTAAATTTTCATTAATATATATGTATAATTACAAGGTAAACCAAATAAAAACCTAATCAACAAATTCCTTGTTTGGGAAACATGTAGATTTATTAAAGGTGCTGATCAGACCATTCTTTGATCTTCTTTGCTTTTTCTGCTCTTGCTCTAATCTCTATGGCTTGCAAGCCTTCTTGTAGATAGAACTTCCATCCCCCTATATGAACTGGTGCCTGTCTGAAGATCTTATCATTTCGAATCATCCATATGCTCCAACAGGCCGTCACAATGATGTCAAAAGCTATGTCATTGGGTAGTAGTTCAGCTATAATACAACATTCGTTAAAATTCAAAATGCCTCTGTTCTTTTATGGGAGTAGGTGGTTCCAGCAGCTCATAGCAAAATTGCAGTCCCGGAATAAGTGAGATAGAGTTTCCTCAGTGTTATCAGAACACGGGGCACAATTATATGTCTGAAGTGGCATCTTTTTCCTCTTGAGCAAGCTTCTGGTGTTAACTCTATCATGCAATAGCAATCAGAAAAAGATCTTGTGGGTGAGTCTAGCAGAGCATTTCCACAATAGCTTGAAAAGATGATGTGTCTGTGATGGGCCCATGATGGTCTTGTATGTTTGAATGGATGAGAATTTAGAAGTACTTGCACGCAGATACCAATGATCTGGTTGATCCAGTGGTTGTTGATCAGCAATTAAGTTTTGTAGTTGGAGGAACTGAGAATATGCTTGACTGGATAGTGGCATGTGCAAAAGTTCTTCTAGAGATTGATGTTCATTAACCTGTTGCAGGGAGATGTTTTCTTGAGTGGTGAAAGAGAACAACTCAGGGGACTTGTCATTCAGCCCTCCATCAAGCCATTGATCATGCCAGAATTGGATTGTGTCCCCTATGCCAGCCTTACAGTGATATAATTGCTTAAACTTTGGGGGTAGTTTAAGAATGTCTTTCCACCAGAAAGAACATACCTGCCTCTCACCAGGTTGACTGCTACTATAGTAGGCCTCCCAGACAATCTTGACCCAATGTGTGTTTCCCTTGTGTAAGGAACTTGTGAATGAATTTCGTCCATAGAGCATGGTTATGAGTTTGAATCTCTAAAACACCCAGGTCTCCATGAGTTTTTGGCTGACAAACCTTATCCCAAGATATTAATGCTGGTCCCTGTTCTATATTTCCATATTTCTTCCACAAACAGTGCCTGAGTAGTTTGTTGATGTGTGTGATGATTGATTTTGGAATATTCAGTGTACTCATGAACAAGATGGTCATACTTGCAAAAACTGATTTTACTTGATTTTGGAATATTCAGTGTACTCATGAACAAGATGGTCATACTTGCAAAAACTGATTTTACCAGAACCAGCTTATTTCCAAATGAGAGGAGAGTGGAACATCCCAAAAGTCTCTTCTCAATTCTGCAGAGCATTGGTGTGAAATCTTCAACTTTAGGTCTGGATGTGCTTAATGGCAGACCTAGATAAGTGATAGGCAGAGAGCCTACCATGCAGCCCAACATGATTGACAATTTGTTAATTTTTTCCTCTGAAGTGTTGATTGCAATCATAGCTGACTTTGAGTAGTTTACTATCAGACTAGTGAAGCTAGCAAAATGTAGCAGAAGATTCTTGATATGCATAATCTTCTCTCCTCTGCAGGAATGATTAAGATGGTGTCATCAGCATATTGGATTACTGGGAAATCTTTGTAGGAGTTATGTTTAATGGGGCTCTCATCATGTCAGCTTGCATTGCTTCATTCAGCATGGATTGTAAGATATCTGCAGCTAGAACAAATATGAGGCGAGAGAGAGGATATCCCTGTCTCACCCCTTTCCTGCACAGAAATTGTTTCCCTGGCACTCCATTAAGTAGCATAGAGGAGTAACCAGAACTGTATATCATCTTAATCCACTGAATCCATTTATGCCCAAAACCTTTAGCTTGAAGGATCTTGAAAATGGTATCATGACTTAACATATCAAAAGTTTTCTCAAAGTCCAGTCTGAGGAGAATAATTTCCTTCTTGGATTGGTGGCATTGATGGAGATATTCAAATTTCCAGGCTAAACAATCTTGAATGCGTATGTCATTTAAGAAACCATGTTGGTTCTCATGTACCATTGTCAGAATGACTTTCTGAAGTCTATTGGCCAGCAGTTTTGTGATAATTTTGAGAGTACAGTTCAGCAATGAGATGGGTCTGTAATCACTTGGTACAGCAGCAGAGTCCTTCTTTGGAATGAGACTTATGTATGAATAGTTGATGGTTTGCATGTTGATGTTGCCCTCATGGAAGTCTGCAATCAATTTGTAGAAATCAGGTGCAATAATATCCCAATGAGTTTTCCGAAAAGCAGCATTAAATCCATCTGGCCCTGGAGATTTGTCACTTGGCATATTGGCAATCACATTATCTATTTCTTCTTTGGAGAAAGGAGCTTCTAAGGACTGTAGATCATCATTGTTGTTAATCAGAGATTCCAGAAGAAGGTGGTTATCAGTGAGTTGTGTTGTTCCCAGCCTTTCTTTGAATGCTTTGAAGAGAATGGCTTCTTTAGTGTGATGGTCATGATGTTTAATGGCATTCTCATCCCTGAGCATAGCAATATGGTTGTTTCTGTGCTTGATAGTGGCCTTGGCTTGGAAATTTTTGGTGTTGGCTTCTCCAAATTTAATATTCCTGATGGTGGCTCTTTGCTTCCAATATTTTTTTTGCATTTGCAGTAAGGAGTTAAGGTGCTGAAGGAGGATAAATCTACCATTATGCTCTTCCACAGTCAATTGCCTCAGCTCTTCAATATGATCATACATTAAAATCACTTCATTGCAGTTGGAAATGAACAGTTTGAGATTTGAACAGTTCTTAGCCCAAATTTTGAGGCCTTTTCTCAATCTTTTAAATTTAGCAGAAATCACCTTGGCACTATCGGTTTCTATGACATGTTGCTCCCAAATGTTTTTGACTATCTCTTTGAACTGTGGGTGTTGAAGCCAGAAGTTTTCAAACTTGAAGATCTTGGATCTGGGAATGGAAGTACCAATTTTAATCACAATTGGAACATGATTAGATGGTGTTTTGGCTAGAGGGACCGCCATGGTGTTGGGATAAGTTAAGGTCCACAGTTCAGAGGTGAAACACCAGTCAATTCTCTCTAGAAGAGGGGCATCTTGCATGTTACGCCAAGTAAAGCTTCTGCCTTTGAGGGGAATTTCAATCAATGCTAACTTGTTGATGGTTTCATTGAAAGAGTACATATCTTGCATGTTGCCTCCAGATCAGTTTCTCTTATGGGGGTATCTAACATAATTGAAATCACCCATAACAAGCCAATTAACATCATCATCGATTTGCAAGTCCTGAAACCAGGTAAGAAACTCAGATCTGGCTGGATTTTGGCAGGGCCCATATATATTTGTGAGAAGGATATGTTCTCGAGACTGTTTGGAGGTGAAATCAATTGTGATGGAGAAATCATTTTTGTGGATGGTGTGACCCTCAAACACTTGCTCATTCCACACAACCAGTAAGCCTCCAGAAGCTCCCACGGATGGAACAAAATCAAACTTGTTGAGTTTTTTATGGCACAAGTTCTTGAAGAAATTATTATTAAAATGATCTTTCTTGGTCTCTTGAAGGCAAAGAATATCACAGGCAGATTCTACAACTTTGTTAAACAATAACCATTTCTTGCTTTCATTAATCCCCCTAATATTCCAATTTAAAACATTCCAAGATTTGGCCATAGAATAAGCAGAAGCCTCAACGCTATAGTACTCCTACTAGTTTGACGCCCATCATCGATGCTGTTAGAATAAAACGCTAATGCAAGATCATAGACGACACACTGAGGCACGATATTTGTTAACGAGGTTCACCGATATGGCTACATCCCCGGGGCATGACTACGGGCGCTCCTCCCCAAGATACCGCAACACCGGTCGCCCGGGCGCTGGCACAAGCCGTCGGCTTCCCCGCGTACCTGTTGCTATCAAGTCGTCCTGGGTTACAACGTGTGGTGCCCCTCCATATATAAGAGGCCTAGGATACAAGTGTCCGACTCCTACACAACTCGTACCTAACCACACCAATTACAACTCCAAGTCCACGTAACCCCTTGCGTACATAGTATATTCGACACAAATATAACAAACTCCACCTTGGTGAATATTCTCCACCACTTAGAAGTCGTCCATGCTCGAACCTCCATGTACTCCGGACTTGGGTTGTCTCCTTCGTAGCTTAGTGAGAGCTACCCGACGGGCCAGACCCGCCGCCACCATGGGACTCCACTGCTACTCCTGCAGCTCCACTCTCCATGGCTCCACCTGCAATAGTGCTCCCTTGCAACTTGTAAAGATGCGAAGCCGTCCTCTCTCCTATCATCACAGTCACCCCATCTTCCATGATTTTCATGGTTTTTGTATCCCGATCACAACGGAATTCCATACCACCATCATGAAGAACACCAAGCGAAATTAGATTCCTCCTTAGCCCTGGCACATGCCTGACTCCCCGAAGCATCCGCTCGACTCCGTCAAACATCTTGATTTTGATGTCACCTACTCCAGCAACACGATAACCTGTGTCATCGCCCACATAGGCTAAACCAAACTCACCAGACTTGTACAAAGAGAACCACTCCTTGTTGGGCGTCGCATGAAAAGAGCAAGCTGAATCCAACATCCACGCTTCAGCTTTTGTTGACCGCATGTTTGATACTACGAGAACATCACTACTGCTGTCTGAGTCATCACCATGAGTAGCCGCATTAGCACTTGCCCCACCCTTCAGTTCTGGGCATTCCCTCTTTATATGTCCCCAGTCCTTGCACCTGTAGCACTGCACCTTTTTCTTCTTTTTCTTCTCCGCCTCTTGTCCCTTCCTGATCTGATAACCTTTAACTGCCAACCCCAAACCTTGAGTACTCTCATCTGTAGCATTTTTTTGCTTCCTCAACTCATGCCCAAGCAACGCTGCAGTGACTTTCTCATTATTGACGGTTGTCTTTTCATGTGTCAATGTAATGACCAAATGCTCATAGGACGGTGGCAACGAAACAAGAAGAAGTAGTGCCTTATCCTCGTCCTCAATCTTCACATCCAGACGCGCTAGATCCGTGACCAACTGATTAAAGGCATTCACATGCTCCACAAGATCCGACCCCTCCTGCATCTTCAGCCCATAGAACTTTTGCTTCAAATACAGCTTATTGGTCGCTAACTTGGACATATAACGATTTGCCAACTTGTCCCAAATTCCCTTAGGAGTATCTTGGTCCATGACATGATACATGACCTGATCCGCAAGACAAAGCCGTATGGTAGCGGCCGCCTGCACTTGCATATCCTCCCACACATCGTTGTCAACCTTGGCCGGTTTCGTCTCCTGCAAACCCTTCATAATTTCCCTGCTGCGCCAGAATATCCTTGACTCTTGTATGCCATAGACCGAAGTTACCCGTGCCATCGAATTTCTCCACATCAAACTTGGTGAACCCCGGCGCCATGCCGAGCTCCGATCTAACCGACCTGTTGCCGCCAGTCTGACCACCCTTGTTTTCCTCTGCGACTTCCTCACGAAAAAGATCACTGATCCCGTATTCCTCGTCTGAAGCCACGCCACAATCCACGATCTACCAAGAAAGCTGACTTGCACAACTTCCTGTCCGCCCTTCAGAAAACTCCTGTGAAGCCTTTCGCCGTAACGTGCAGATGAAATTTGCTCTCCGCCGAAACCAACTGCTCCACCTATTCCCGAAACTGCAGACTGCTTTTTGTGCGTCTTTGCGCCTCGTCACCCCAGCCCTTTATTTCTGCTGGCTCAGCCGACCCTTATTTTCCTGACTGACACGAAAACGAGTCCAAATTTGTCACGGTTTGACGGTTTGCTAGGCCTTTGCCAAACTAAGTCACGCACGGTCCCAAGTTACATGCATGCACACGTCTCTTTTTTTCTTTCTCAATCATAACCAGTAGCAGGCTTTGTCCCCTAGACCAAACATGCACACGCATGCACGTACCAGATCAGCTAACCGCGCGTGTGTTAATCCCTTGGACTCCTGCCATAATACGAATTTTCTTTCCTTGTGTGCTGCACCGCGTACGAGGAAACCTACTGCCTTGACCTTCCTTTGCCTTGCACGTCGCGCTGCTGCCGAGTCCGGTTGCCACACGCCTCCTCGAGGCTCAGCGGCCGTCTCGCGTACAGCAATTTAATCCTGACCTTCCTTCTCTCGGTTCCGTGCATCTCAGAAAAAACTCGCCGTTGATCTCGACGACAGCTTCTGTCTCTGATCTTGGTTCTTCGCCAGCAATCTGTTCAGCCCTGTCACACGTATTCATCAACGCCAACCCTGCTGAAACAGACGCCACCTCGCGCATCATCTGTGCACGAGCCGTGCCGTATCCTGGCCACCCGCGTCGCCGACACAATCCGTCCGCAGTGCCGCGCCGTCGCCTTTGTACAACACCGAGCGCATCATCTCGATGCTCTCACACTCCGATCTACCCGGCCGTCCCCCACGTCTGGCCGGTGGTCTGATCGCGAGCCGAATCCGTCGCCTCCGCAACGTCTTCAACAGCCACTACGCCGGTCCGATCGCCACGTCTAGCCGATCCTTACCGACCGCAGCCCATCGAACGGTCCAGGCCTCCTGCCCGAAGTGTCCGACACCACCGACCGCCTCCGCGATCGCCGCCATGCTCCACCTTGCACCAATCGGACGTTCCTTGGCACCCGTCGAGCATGATCCTCGTACCTCCGGATGATCTTCCGCACAGCCTTCTCGCAACCTTGCTCTGATACCACATGTTAGAGTAAAACGCTAATGCAAGATCATAGACGACACACCGAGGCACGTAACGAGGTTCACCGATATGGCTACATCCCCGGTGCATGACTACGGGCGCTCCTCCCCAAGATACCGCAACACCGGCCGCCCGGGCGCCGGCACAAGCCGTCGGCTCCCCCGCATACCTGTTGCTATCAAGTCGTCCTGGGTTACAACGTGTGGTGCCCCTCCGTATATAAGAGGCCTAGGATACAAGTGTCGACTCCTACACAACTCGTATCTAACCATACCAATTACAACTCCAAGTTCACGTAACCCCTTGCGTACATAGTATATTCGACACAAATATAACAGATGCTCCATGGATCAATCAATCAATGCAAGCTGGTGCTAGGCCGGCCGATCGAGCTAGAGACATCAGATACCAACATGTACGGTGGCTTTTCTGCCTCGGCCACTGCCTGGCGCCGATCCATCCGTCTAGCACTGCCGGCTGCCGCTGCTCCCAAATCAACTTGGACGGTGTAGCTAGGAGCAGTCCTAAATCATCTTTTCGCCTTTCTGGGTTTGGCTTGGAAGGAAGGAGAAGGGGAGCCCGCGATTTTTCTTTTCGCAAGGAGGATGCATCAAGCATGCACACAGCTATACGTACATGTGATGCGAATGGGCTGATGCTGCAGTGTGCATGTGAGTGGGCGATGCGATGCTCGGCGCACTGAGAGAGACTGTTCTGAATACTAGTAGTATCTTGTTTAGCAGCAGAATCTGAGAACGCAGACACGCATGAGTGGATCCTGCGTGGTGCGGTGGAGTGCACTGTGGACCAAAATCACTGTTCTGACCTTCTGGGCGATCTTTATCACAAACTGAACTCGATATAAAAATATTTCACAATCTAACCCTTTTAAAAACGCCACAGCCCGTGGCGTTTCTTCTCCATATAGAAACGCCGAGGTATCTCGCGCTTCAGCTCCACATCCAAACGCCAAGCTAGCTAGCGTTTTAGCTCCATATGAAAACGCCAAGCATGTTGGCGTTGCTGGCTGCGCCCAAACGCCAAAGCTCATGGCGTTTCTACTAATACGTACGTGGTGAGTGCCGGCGAGCACCTTGTTGGCGGCGTCGGTGGGGTGGAAGCCGTCCCAGAAGACATAGCCAGTGGCGTTGGCGCACGTCCCCCGCGCCCCCTGGTGGCACAGCACCGACGTCTCGATCGTCCCCGTCCCGCAGCAGGCCCGCCGAGACTCGAAGAACCCTGTAGTGCAGTGCATCCATCGATCACTTCATCAGTAAGTTCATCAACCATTGACACATTACCCAGGCGTCGGACGGATCACGTACGTACCGGCGCTCATGGGGTCGGCGACGAGGTTGAGCAGCGGGTCGTAGATGTCCATGACGCCTCTTGGCCGCGTCCGACGCCGCCTGCAGCTTGGCGTTGAAGGTGAGGGAGTCGTTGTTGAGCCGCGCCACGCAGCCGCCGCCGCCGCCGCCGAAGAGGGTGACGGACGCCGGGAGGCACCCCATGGGCGGCAGCGATCCGCCGCGCTCCCAACCCGTACAGCCTCTGCACGCATGCAAATGCAATGCAACCACCGCTCATGCATGGATATGGATATGCCAATCAGCCACCCAGTCGAATCGTCACACATCATACTACTAGTACAGCAGTAGGTGGCGGCCACCATGGCGTTCACGTACTGGTTGTGCACGTAGCTAGTCGCTCGTCCCGGCGCTCACCACGTACGTACAAGTAGAAACACCATGAGCTTTGGCGTTTGGGCGCAGCTAGCAACACCAACATGCTTGGCGTTTCCATATGGAGATAAAACCCTAGCTAGCTTGGCGTTTGGATGTGGAGCTGAAGCGCGAGATACCTCGGCGTTTCTATATGGAGAAAAAACACCACGGGCTGTGGCGTTGCTAAAAGGGTCAGAAAATGAAATACTTTCATGTCGAGTTCATTTTGTGACAAAGATTATTGAAAATGTCATAATAGTGATTTCGGCCTGCACTGTGGATGGAGCCTTGCTGATGGTTGGCGGAAGAGGATTGTGAGTTGTGAGTTGTGACTGTTAATGCAGGAGAATCAAAGAAGGCGAGCCTCGCCTTTTATAGCGGACGTGGCAACAAATTCTGAGTATGTGCCATGAAAGTTCCAACACTGCACATGGAGCGAGGCGTGTACGTAGTTGGTAGTGCTAGCACTATTGTTTGCGGTGCTTTTCCGCGCCGTGCCACTGGCGAGAGGTGAAGAAATGGAAATGTCTCGGTGCTACCAGTAGTTTCACGCGCATCATCTCGATGCTCCATGGATCAACTAGTACTAGTACGGTGGCTTTTCTGCCTCAGCCACTGGCGAGGTGACAAAACGGAATCACCAGCAGCTGTGAACGCAGACACGCATGAGTGGATCTTGCGTGGTGCGGTGGAGTGCACTGTGCACGTACATCCAGTTGCCATCACTAGTAGTACACGGAAATGGACTGACGGCTCGCATTGATCGTTCCCGCTAAAGAGAAAACAAGGCTGGCTACTTGAACACGGGGAAGGGCCTGCCTCGATCGCTTGCTTGCTGCGAGAGGTTACTGTAGCTGTGCGACGCTGGCTCGGAGAAGCACTAGCACTAGCTTAGCTAGTGGTGCGGTGCCACGGGATAAGGTTTAGTGGCAGAGTGCAAGCACTGCATGAACTCAACAGCACACGGTGCGACAAATAAACTACGCTTATACGTACTAATTAAGTGCATGTTCATGCACTGTATGCTCTTTGAAGTACGATAATTATGTTTGTCCGTTGAAGTTAGGCGGGTGCTCCGGCGCGCCGGCTTAAATTTGGGCCGGTCTGCCAGCAGCCGTTTGATTATTTTAATTTGGACTATCTGATCCCACCTTAGATCCCCCGACAAACAAGTCGTCTTCCTTCATGCGTCTCAAATCCATCCACCAGGCACGCGCGGGGGCTGTGGCTGCACGGGGATGCCCACCCACCCCACGCCGGCAACAACTCGCCTCCATGGCCTCGGGTCGCCGGCCTCGCCGCCATCATTTCATGTCTTCCTCGTCGGATCCATGCATGCAGCAACTTCCGCCTGCGGTTGCAGCTCCCTCACTGGCGATGGTAGCTCCGGTTGGACGGCCACAGCTCCGAGTAGCGCCGGCCGCCGGTCGCAACACCCCGACGACGAGATCGCGGAAAAGGACTCTCCTTCGGATTTGCCGGTGGCAACAAAAATGCCCGCCGGTAGTAGCAAAAAATTGTGCTGGTTCCAGCAAAAATAGCTCGTCGATGCCGCCACCCCGTCGCCATTGTAGCAAAATTGATCGCCTCTTCTAGCTTTTGTGATTGCCGGTTTGTAGCAAAAATGAAAAGCGGTTCCAGCAAAACTTAAATGTAGCAAAAATCATGGCGGCCGCGGCACCACCATCCTCTTGAATTGCAGCAAAATTGAAAAATAGTTTCAGCAAAGATATGAAGAGGTTCCAGCAGAAAATTCATGGCCGGCACTGCCGTCGCCACCCAAAAACATCTTCACTCATTGCAGCAAAATACAAAAGTGGTTCCAGAAAAATACAAAGATGGTTCCAGGAAAAAAATGATGTAGCAAAAAAATCATAGCAGCAACACACCACAATTTGTCTCAGATTGTAGCAAATTGAAGAAGTTTCCAGCAAAAAAAAATGCAGCAACAATCCATGGCGGGCACCGCCGTTGCCGCCCAACACCATTGTCGCCTGGAACCCCGTCTCATCCCGATCGATATGAAAAAACCCAGGCTGCGCATGGGAGTGGATGAAGCAGAGGTGATTTCTCTGGTGTTTTTGGTCTGGGCGCTCGTTGCCAACAAGAAACTAGAGGTAGGGGATGATAAGGAGTGAATGAGTAGAGCAGAGCCTCGTGCATGGGATAAGGAAAAGAAATGGATGAGCAGTGGTGGGCCAGGTGGGCCGCACTAGCGACGTGGGCACGTGGTTTCCGGGCAAACCAGGCGCGGTTTGATCAAAAGAAATCATGCGACTCGCACACAGCGGCGGGGGAGCTCCTAACCGGCGCCTTAAGCGCCGGTTCAGGAAGCGCATGGGAGTGGATAAAGCAGAGGTGATTTCTCTGGTGTTTCTGGTCTGGGTGCTCGTTGCCAACAAGAAACTAGAGGTAGGGGATGATAAGGAGTGAATGAGTAGAGCAGAGCCTCGTGCAGGGGATAAGGAAAAGAAATGGATGAGCAGTGATGGGCCAGGTGGGCCGCACTAGCGACGTGGGCACGTGGTTTCCGGGCAAACCAGGCGCGGTTTGATCAAAAGAAATCATGCGACTCGCACACAGCGGCGGGGGAGCTCCTAACCGGCGCCTTAAGCGCTGGTTCAGGAAGCTGGCGCTCACAGCCGCGCCTGCTGGGCCGGCCCACAACACGCCTTCTATACCACAAAAAAAATCCCATCTATACCATAAAAAAATCTCCTAAAAAGTGTTGCTCCCGTCAGGATTCAACCACGCGACCTCCAGTACATCTTCCAGTCGACTAACCACTAGTGCAACCAATCGATCATTAATATTTTCAGCACGCATAAATTAAGAATAACTAAAGTCGCGCTATTTATTGCGCACAAATTTTGGGAAAACGTAATTTTTTCGGGACGAAATTTGAAAATTCACAGATTTCAAAATAATCACGAATTGAAAAGGTTAACGAACTAAAAAAATCATTGATTTTAAAAAATTTCAAAAAAGTTCATCAATATCAAAAAAGTTTGTTCGAATTTTAAAAAGAGTTCAACGAATTTGAAAAATGTTCATCAAATTTGAAAAAAAGTTCATCAAATTTAAAAAAAATCATCAAATTTAAAAAAGTTCGTCGAAATCTAGAAAAGGTTCATCGAAATCTAGAAAAAGTTCATTGAAATTGAAAAAAGTTCATGAAAATATATTTTTCATTTTTTGTTCGTGATTTCAAAATGTGTTCATAGTTTTTCAAATTTATTCACTTTTTCAAATTTTGTTCACTATTTTAAATTGTTCGGTGTACATAAAAAAATGTTCAATGGGTATTTAAATGGTTTTTCAGCGCATATCACAAAATTGTTCAATGTGTAGTTAAAAATTGTTCAGATTATATTACAAAAATGTTCAATGTATAAAAGTTGTTCATCTTATATCAAAAGAATGTATAAATATGTTTTAAATTATTTTGATGTATATCACAAAAATGTTCGCTGTGTAGTTAAAAATTGTTCGTCGTACACCGAAAAAATGTTCAGTGTATATTTGAAAATCGCTCATCGTATATAATTTTTTTGTTCAGGTTCTCAATAATTGTTCACGTTTTAAAAAAATCATGGAATTTGAAAATTTTCGTCGAATTTTAAAAAAAGTTCATCGATTTGATAAAGGTTCATCAAATTTGAATAAAAAGATTGCACATTTACGGAAAAAAGAAAAAGGAAAAAAGAAAAGAAAAATGAAAAAAGAGTAATAAAAGAGGGAAAAGAGGTTTGCAAACAGCAAGTGGTTCTGTGCCTAGTGGTAACTGCGCTGATGTCTAAATGAAACATCCCAAGTTCGAACCACCGCTCTCACGCTTTTTTGATTGATGCAGTTTTAACAGAAAAGAAGAAATGGGCCGGCCCAGCCTGGCGCGGGGGGTATGCGCCCGTTTGCGTGGAGCGAAGAAACGGGCGCCGTTTAGGATTTGCCCAGCGGCGGAGCGTTCGGTGGGCGCCGAACACAAACGTTTACCTTGAAGTTAAGGCTGAAATCATGGATCAGTTTTTGATGCAGTTCAGTTTTTATGAATAGCAAAGAGTAAACCTAGGTGTGCTAGGTAGCCTTTTCTTCGGATTGCAACCTTTTATCTGACAATGCATATCAGCTTTATGTAGGTACAAATAAACAGTAGTATCAACTGTGAAGGCTTCTCTCTGTTAGTTTAACAGAAAAGAAGAAATGGGCCGGCCCAGCCTGGCGCGGGGGGTATGCGCCCGTTTGCGTGGAGCGAAGAAACGGGCGCCGTTTAGGATTTGCCCAGCGGCGGAGCGTTCAGTGGGCGCCGAACACAAATGTTTACCTTGAAGTTAAGGCTGAAATCATGGATCAGTTTTTGATGCAGTTCAGTTTTTATGAATAGCAAAGAGTAAAACTAGGTGTGCTAGGTAGCCTTTTCTTCGGATTGCAACCTTTTATCTGACAATGCATATCAGCTTTATGTAGGTACAAATAAACAGTAGTATCAACTGTGAAGGCTTCTCTCTGTTAGTGGTCTAAACGCTTTAATATTTTTTTACGGAGGGAGTACATCACAGGTCCATATCACCTGTTTCATATGAAACTGGGATTGAAACCGCCTATTGTTGTAGAAACCCTCTTTTATTCTGGTCTTTTCTGTGGTGTGTTTTGTTGGACAATTTCGGTATATGCTGACGTGGCCTCCTTTGCCCTTTAATACAGTCGTTTCTTGATTGTCAAAAAAATACAATCCTTTCTTAGAATTATTTATGGTATAGATTGATTAATCTTCTATACTTATGACAGCTTGTTCTCTTCTTTTTTACCATTATCAACTGATTTGAAGACCGTAAACTCTAAGCTTCTAGTGCATATTGTATCCTGAATGCATGTGAAACCAGCACTGGGATAATTTGGTATTTGTCTAAATCTGGTAGTAGTAATACTTCATTTAAGGAGGATATATTGAACGGAAAAGCTAAGTACCTGCCGACTGGTCGTTAGGGATAGGCACGTACGATTCCTGCACGCATACATTCTAAATCCCGCGATGGAAAAAATAGCAGCGGCAACAAGATTCGAACCGCGCACCTGCAGCCTAGCTACTAACTTCCAATATACCTGGTGACCATCTCAGCCAACTGGATGTTTTGTTCAGAAGTGGGCTAATCCCGTAGATATCTGATTACCGCGAGTAGGCCACTGCTATGGTGCGGCCCTTCGTTTGATTTTTTTTCTGTTAGGAATTGGTAATAGTTGGATTTTGTTGTATTTCTATAGAGAATGCATTCTCGGTTTTTCTTCCACTCATGAATCATTTGTGGTTCACTTCTTGATGGAAGTAGGCATCCCCGTGAGCACTCCGATGATGCCGAGAACTACATTGGTGGTGGGATCAAAGATGATTTTACATGAGATGCCCTTGGACAGGTGGGAGATGTTGGCAAAGGGAAGGTGACGCGTCGTGTCATGGTAGAATCCAAGCAAATCTTCGTAGTAATTTGGTGAGAGAGGGGTCATCATAGGAGGAAAGACTATATGTAGTTCCAACATAACAATTATGTAGTTATCGGGTTGTAGTTATCAACATGGTTATTTTTATAGTTACCAAGTTGTATATGCTACATGATTATTGTAGACCGACTTACCCATTATTTGGTTTACAAAAAAAATAATTGAAAATATTCCTCGGCAACTATTGTGTAAATAGCACGACAATATGGGCTCCCGGACCCGATAATTTAGATGCAAATACCACGATAATTTTGACCCGTGAGAAAAAGTTGTTGAAAACATATTGCCGATAACTTTGAAGTAATAGCATGGTAAGATACGCCCCTAATCTGATAATTTAGGTACAAATACCATGATAACTTTGACCCGTGGGAAAAAGTTGTTGAAATTAAAACATACCACTGATAACTTCTAAGTAATAGCATGGTAATATACGACCTCGGACCTGATAACTCAGGTACAAACACCACGATAATTTTGACCCGAAGAAAAAGATATTAAAAACATACAACGAATAGCCTTTTGTGTAAATAGCATGATATTATAGGCCTCTGGACCTGATAACTTAGATACAAACACCACAATAACTTTGACCCGTGGAAAAAAGTTGATGAAAACATAGCACCAATAACTTTTGTGTAAAAGTGTGATAATATACACTTCCGGACCTAATAACTCAGGTACAAACACCACGATAACTTATGACCTGTGAAAAAAAGTTATTGAAAACATACTCAATAAATAATATGGTAACACAGGATTCCGGACCTGATAACTTATGTACAAACACCACGATAACTTTTGACTCGTGGAAAAAAGTTATTGAAAAACATACTTTGTAAATAACAAGGTAACACTGGCTCCCGGACCTGATAACTTATGTACAAACATGACGATATTTTTTGACCCATGAAAAAAGTTGTTGAAAATATACGCACAACTAAGTTGATAACTTACTTAATTCAGGTGTGATAACTTTTGACCGGGAGGGGGAGGGACTTGTTGAAAAGCACCCTTCGGTAATTTGTGTGTGAATAGCATGGTAATATACACACAACAGAGTTAATAACTTAGTTAGTCTAGGCCTGATGACCTTTTGACCGAAAGAAGTTGTCAAAACATACCAACTTAAGATTTAGTTTCAAAGGCCTTGTCACAATGATTTTTTATGTGAAAATGGTTTTTGTATCAAAGCGGCTGTTTGAGTTACAAAATATTTTAATTTTTTTAAATTTTGATGGAATCATTCATAACATTAGCATTTTAGCATTTTCCATTCTCCAGGGCGCGTGCATGTGCATGTGCGGAGAAGGTCAAAGAAACCAGTTTTTATGCCTCGGTAATTTCTATGTAAACAACACGATAACTTACACCCAACTAGCATGATAACTTGTGTAGCACATGCGTGGTAATTTTTTATCTGAAAAAATCATTGGAACATACCAACATGGGATCTAGTTTCTAAGATCTCGTCCTGACGAATCTTTTATGTGAAAACAGTTTTTCGATCAAAGCCACGGTTTGAGCTCCAAAACATTTTGAAATTTTGAAATAGGGAGAATCTAGGATGACATCAAAGTTTTGTCATCTAGTGCATATACACATGAGAAGAAAAGTTGGAAGACCATCTTTTTATGCCTGGTTTTTCTTATGAAAAACAGCTTGGTAACTATGTGTCATAGTCGTGATAACTTGCGTAGCACATGCGTGGTAACATTTTAACGGGAAAAAAGTCATCGGAACATACCAACATGGGATCTAGTTTCGAAGATCTCGTCGTGACGAATCTTTTATGTGAAGACAATTTTTCAATCCGGTCGATGGTTTGAGCTACAAAACATTTTGAATTTTGAGTCTTGAAAAAGAATCTGTTGACATCATCAGTTTTCTTTTTTCATGCATGCATGTAATTAGGTTCTAATTAAACAAGGATTGTTTAAAACACACATAAAAGAATGCACGCATGCATGGAAGGTCACGGGAGGGAGATAAGAAGGATCGTTCGGATATCTCTCTTAAATTCCGTACGTTAGGACGTTAGTCGTGTCCTATATTGAAATATGGGGGTTCCCTATTTTAGTTTGGTAGTTGCATGAGTCACATATCTCTAGAGGTGTTACATATTTTTGGACGATTAATTGTTGGAAAATCTATACTTTAGAAGTCATAAAAATACATATGATATTTTATGTTTTCATTTATATTTGTGTTATAACTTTCCGCTAATTCATATTTATTTTGCAAACTAGATTTCAACCTCCATTCTTGGTTGCTATGGCAGCTAACAATGTCGGGACAATTTTTAGCTTTGACTTTTGATATGTGATTTTATTCTACTTCAATCCTTTGTAGTATGACGGCGAGGCTGATACTGTTGGTCGTACCCTGAAGGCTGAATTTTTTTAGGTACCCACTACTCTCTCACAGATCAATGGAGGAAGGAGTACATTGGGAAGCTAGATACAAGTTCTGTCACAGTTAGGTTTTATTAACCATCTTATTCAGTGTGGTTTCAGTATATGCTACTAAATAAACAAAATTGATATGAATTTTAAATAAGGCTAGTTTTTGCTTTTTCTTCCACTGCTTGTGGATTTATTATTTGTACATATGACTTTGTTTTCTGTTTTTAATTAATAAAGGACAGCGATAACTGGCACTCGGCTCGATCATAAGAGTGTTGAAAACGCTTCCACCAATTTCATCCTCTTGATCTTTATTTTCAAATCGGTTTTCTTATCTCTCCCGGTTTTATGCTAGTTAATTTAGGTGGGAAGAAAAGGAAATAATAAAGCGCTTAAAAGGGGACTTGAACTCAGGTTTAATGCGTGCCTACTACAACTAATAACCAGCTCATCCACCTTAGCTTGTTGTCCATAGTATGCAAACAACAGAATTTGAACCCTTCTCCTTTCTACCATGTCAACAAAAAGCTTAATTATATCCATGGTAGGCATGTAAATAATTCACCATTTAGGTACATCACTTTGCAGCGAACAGAACTACATACTGCATTGCCATCCATGATATCATCTTTGTTATTTTATCAGGTCGACATGCCCGCCTATCTTATCTATATACGCAGTAGGTGAAGTTGCACCCCTGATTCATGCACTGTCCTGTCCAAGTGCATTTGGTCGCATCTTTCGGGCACCCAAGCTGAGCGAACGCTACACGGCTGTCAAAGCTACACTCCGCGCGGTCGCACGGACAAGGCGGCTCGGGTTTGTTCTTGCACCCGACGATATGGCTTGTACAATCATAATAGCTCGCCTTAGCTGTAGCAAAGAAGAAGAAGAAAATTAGTGGGATATAAACACCATGCATGCATGGCCGCAGTTTAATTTGTAGCTACACTATCCATTTAATTTGTGAAGCAACGTAGGCATTACATGGACAAATGGGCACGTACCTGGTGCTAGCACGAGGAGGAGGAATGCGAGAGGTAGCAGCAGCGTTAGGGTGGCCCTCATCTTTAACTAGATGATGTGTTGATACTGATAGAGGAATTTGTACTCTTGTTGTTGGCGGAATGGTGAGTTGTGACTTTTGAGTGAGAAGAGATGAAATGACGAGCCTTTTATAATGGACATGGCGTAAATGCTCCTGCTTTTATTTGAAAACAAATTAATACCGGTTTTTTTGCGGGGTAACAAATTAATACTCATAACTCTATGCCAAATTAAACATCATTAATTTACAAATTAATTGCATTAATATAGCAAATTATATAAAGATATCTCTACCAAAACCTCCGCAAATGAAATGGAGGTACATCATTTGTAATGATAAAATTACTTTTGTTTTGTTTCAACAAAACTAACAAAAGAATCGTTTTTGTTTCAAGTTCTTTAACCTAATATCATTTATTTTCATTCCATCTCTAATGTTATCATGTTAAACATCACCAAATGTACATTGCTCACGAGGGCTAGGATGCTAGGGTTACTAGTAGAAGGCCCGTGCGTTGCTACAAGCTTTTAATCCTTTTCCCAATTGCACGCGCGCGCGCCCGCACACTCACACACACACACACACACACTTGTATTGTTGTACAAATAGGTTGATATTTTGGTCCCATCCAACTACATCGCCTCATGGCCTTTTTAAAAAAAAATCCCAAAAACTTTATTCATTGGAATAAGCAATACAACGTTTATGAGGATCGGTGCCATTTCAGGTAAGGGCTCCTCAAACTAATTAAAAGTTAAAGAAAATCTAGCTCACCTAGCGAGCTTGTGAGCAATTTTATTTGCTTCTTTATTACAATCTTCGAATCTAATAGTAAGGGAAATCACAAGTAAAATGAAAACAATCATCAAAAGTTGCCACCACTGCATCCACCGACCGTCCTCCATCCTTCATGGTATCCAATCACCCCCAGATTGTCCGAATTAATCATAGGACTATTGCATCCTGTCCTTTGCGCAACTACTAGACTGAATTTGAGAGCCATAGTAATGCAGGAAAAACAGACGCTGTCGAGTATTGATGAATACATCGAGTGGCAAATCACATGGTCACGATTTACATAGAGATAAGCCGAGTATGAACACTGTAGGCTGTAGCACACAACAAAATTCATAAACTCGTCGTACTGCTATGTAAGCTGTGTGACAATACAAAAGGCATTCAGCTTTAGGGGGGCGGGCTCCGTGGAACAGGTAGGGAGGAGCTGGCCTCCTCGAGCGGGCGCGTGCGAGCACGCAGCTCCTCCTACTGGCAGGAGCTTGAAGAATCTCCTGGCAGTTGGGCTCTGGTGGCCTGTGTTGGACAACTAGATTGAGCTCAAAACATAACTTGTATTCATCCTCTCAGGGGTAGCATATATACAAGAGAGTACATATGTGAGAGGGAAAGAAGATACAACGCACGCACACGCTAACAAACTACCAGCTGATCCTATTTCTGTGGATGGATAGGAGCAGCTGACTCGTGCATGGCCCATGCAAGGGCGGTCGCGCATGGAGCGCATGCATGGCCAGCTCATCTGGCGCAAGACCAGCTCGGCTGGTTACTCTCAGTCTAACAGCCCCCCGCAGTCTCAACGTGGGCTTGCCGAACATTGAGACTGGACCGGAACTGAGTGAAAGTAGCAGTAGGTAGGCCCTTCGTGAAGATGTCCGCGTACTGAGAGGTTGTCGGGACGTGAAGTACGCGAACTTCACCGAGAGAAACCTTGTCCCGCACAAAATGAATGTCAATCTCAATGTGTTTCGTGCGTCGATGCTGCACTGGATTAGCGGACAGGTACACAGCAGAGACATTATCACAATACACCACCGTGGACTTGGCGATAGGCTGATGGAGCTCCTGCAACAACTGACGTAACCAAGCGGTCTCTGCAACGACGTGGGCAACGGCCCGGTACTCTGCCTCAGCGCTTGACCTGGAAACAGTAAGCTGTCGTTTCGACGACCAAGATATCAAACTATCCCCAAGAAAAACACAAAAAACCAGAGGTGGAGTGTCGTGTGTCGGGGCAGCCGACCCAGTCTGCGTCGGAGTATGCTAAGAGAGTGGACGGCGGGGAAGGGGTGATGTGGAGGCCGAGGTGCAGGGTGCCCTTGAGATAACGAATGATGCGTTTGACGAGGTTATAATGGGAGGAGCATGGGGCATGCATGAAGAGGCAGGCCTGCTGAACGGCATAGGACAGATCAGGACGAGTGAGAGTCATGTACTGGAGGGCGCCGGTTAAGCTACGGTAAAGGGTAGGGTTCTCAAGGAGATCGCGGTCAGAGATGGATAGTTTGGCGCCAGAGTCAATGGGAGTGCGAACGGGATGACAGTCAGTCATGCCAGCACGCTCAATGATGTCTAAAGCATACTGTCGTTGTGAGAGATTTAGCCCGGTGGAGGAGCGAGCAACGGCAATGCCAAGGAAATGAGAGAGAGGCCGGTTGGGGTTTGGAAGGGAAGCAGAGCCGACATGACTAACATGGATGGTGCTACCATTACCAACAAAAACAGGGGGATAATTTGATACAGGAGCGACGGACGAGAGCTTACCGGGATCAGCAACGAGGTGAGTGGAGGCACCGGAATCCGCAACCCAGCCGCCGCTAGGGGACTGCAAGGAGAGGTTGTGGAGGGCGCCCATCAATGCGGCGTGGTCGACGCCGGTGTCCATCGTGGGTGGTGGAGGCAGGTACTGCTGCTGCTGGGGAGCTGGGAGGTACCGCTACTGCTGTTGGGGAGGCGGGAGGTACTGCTGCTGCTGGTGCGGGTAGAACCCCGACGGGTGCAGCTTCAGAGGAGAGCCACCGAAGGAGTCCCCGTAAGCAGGGGGAAGGTACTACTGCGGGGCGCTGAAAGTCATGTGCGCTTGCGGACGCGGGCCAAGGAGGCCCAGGAGCGAACGCGGTGGCGGCGGGAGCTGCATGGGGTAGGCGTACACATGCCCGGTCCAGGGGTTGACGGAGTTGGACGCCCCCTGGTACCCGCCGTTGTTGGTGTAGCGGCGCCACTTGTTGGCGCCCTGGTTCGGCGAGGGAGTGCCGGGCTTGGCGCCGCCGCCCTGCTGCTTGTTGGTACTGCCGGAGGGGCCTCCCAGAGACGGAGCAGGGGGACGGCCATAGGCCGCGAGAGCGGTGTGATGACCGGCCGGGAAGGGACCGCCGGAGGTCATCTCGTCATGGAGGAACATGCCGACGGCCTGCTCGAAGGGCACGGGGTTTGTCGACTTCTCGATGATTGCAACCGTCATCCCGTGGCGATCCCGGTTGATGCCACGAAGAAGCTGGATCACCAACTCGTTGTCGTCGACCGGCTTGTTGATGTTGTGGAGGGCGTCCGCGACCGACTTGAGCCGGGCGCAGAAGACGTGGATGGTGGAGTCATCCTGCTTCACGGCGTAGAGCTCCGTCTTGAGATGGAACTGCCGGGAGCGCTGGTTGTTGAGGAAGAGCGCTTCCAGCTTGGACTAGAGCTCAAAGGCCGTGGCCTTCCGGTCCTGAACGAAGCCGAGAAGTTCAGCACTCATGGTGTTGTAGAACCAGGTTTTTACCGCTTTGTTGATGATGCTCCACGTCGGGTCGCCTTGATGGTTGGAGAAGTCCGGCAAGACGTGGGCATTCACGTCGTACTGATCAAAGGCCTCTTCCATGAGCCCACGCCAGATGGAGTAGTTCTTCCCATGTATGTCGAGGACGACGCGGACGCGATGGAGGATGTTAGCGCCCTCGACACGCTCGGCGTGGAGCTGCACCGCCGTCTTGTAGTGAGGGAGAGGAGGAGCGGCAAGGAGAGGAAGGGTTGATGGGGCGACCTGCAGAGAGGGGGTGGCCGGAAGTGGGGGAGTAGGTGGCGAGGAAGAGGCTTGTGGAGTGGCCGGGGTGCCGGCGGCGTCGGCGGCGTCGGCCGCGGCGGCGAAGATCTCCTCGGCCATGGCGGAAGCGGGTTTAGATCGAATCTGATACCATGTTGGACAACTAGATTGAGCTCAAAACATAACTTGTATTCATCCTCTCAGGGGTAGCATATATATAAGAGAGTACATATGTGAGAGGGAAAGAAGATACAACGCACGCACACGCTAACAAACTACCAGCTGATCCTATTTCTGTGGATGGATAGGAGCGGCTGACTCATGCATGGCCCATGCAAGGGCGGTCGCGCATGGAGCGCGTGCATGGCCAGCTCATCTGGCGCAAGACCAGCTCGGCTGGTTACTCTCAGTCTAACAGCCTGGGGTGTGTGCATAGGCAAGTCCGCTCCTTTTTCTATTTTCTATCTGCTTTGTTTTCTATTTAATTCATTTGACATTGTTTTAAGTTTAAATCTAAATTCAAATCAGTGCCAAACTTCTCTGAACTATTTTATGTTACTTAATGGATTTCTCCAAATTGACATAATTTATTTCAAGGGTATTGAATTTATATTCTATTTATTATGAATATAAACTCAAATGCAAATACTTACTGATTTAAATTCCAAGCCCAAAAATAATTCCTTATAAATGTTCCCAAAATTTTGATTGGGTCATAACTCTTACCAGAATTTCCAAACATTTAATAAGAACTTTTTGGAAACACTAAATGAGATTTTATGTTTTTTTGCCCAAATATTTAATTTGAGGCTTTTGAAAATTACTCAATTCAAATTTTCTTGAATTTAGACATGATGCATGATCATTATAAATGCAACTATTTACATTCAAATATTCTAAGGCCGTGAAAACCACTAAGGGTAAACCAATGGGGATTATTTTATTGCTAGGTTTTCTTGTGTATACATTATGCCACCTTGCTCGTTATATTACTACGTTACTTGTGAAATTTTTTACAAGGGACTGGATAGCCCAAGAGTGGAATTTGCTCCTCCGACAATGGAGATATATTCTTGGGCCCTCTCGGTGTGATGGCATCCGTCATCGTTTGGCCACACACATGTGTCTATGTCACATGGATGCTGGAACATGTCAACGAGAAAGAAGAATGAAACCTGTAACGAGGAGACCGGTATAGTGAGCATGGTGATGACTCAAGAGCATACCAATTCATCTCACCTTGGGTTTTGTAAAGTATCACGAAGCAAAGGGAATAGAACATGGTAACCAAAGGTCCACTTGAATGTCATTCGTGTACTCATAGAGATCGATATGGACGTCCACGGTTCCGCTATCGGTCATTGAACGAAAGGGGTTTCATTCATGTCTATGTTTACCAAACCTGCAGGGTCAGAAGCTTATGGTAATCATGATCTGCTAAGTGTTTAGTAGGAAGAGAATGATGAGAATATATTTGTGAAATAGTTTCACTAATAGTCGAAATAGTTCGTAGAGGAACCGGAAGCGTTCCGGGGTCACCGAAAGGGTTTAGGAGTTTATCAAGAAATACCAGGTATTTTTGATAAACAATATATAGCTGAAAAATGTTTTCGATGATTTCAAATTAATAATAAAAGGCTCTTATTATAGTTAGGAGGCTTTAATGTTTAATTTAATATCAACGGGCCTTAAAAGACAAGTGGTGGAAGACTACTTGGGCCACTTGGGCCCATAAGGGGTGGCACCCCCTTCTCCCCATGGAAAGGGGAAGGGGAGGCAGAATTGGAGGGGGAACCCCCCTCCTCTTGGCCATCCAAGGGGGGAGGATTCCTTCCCCCATTGTGGCGCTCCTCCCTCTCTCCTCCAACCTATATGTACTAGAGGTCTTGGCCACAATTAATACACAAGTTTTGGAGCCTCCTCTAGTCTTTAGTTCTAGTTGGTCCTAGTTGATCTAATTAGAGCTAGAACTAAGTCCTCTAATCCTCATAATTAAATGCCTAGTGCAATTCTAATCTTTTTCTTTGGTGATGATAACTCTGAATGGTGAAGCGATGTCGAATTGTGAAGACCGTACGCTTGCAATTTGTGGAGAGGTTGTGCTTTCGGTCTACCATTCGAGGGACTGTTCATGGGTGGTAAGCGGGATTGTTCATCTACAGTACGACGGAATCCAAGTATGATCTACACTGACTCGTCTACTTCCGCTGCAACTCAGAGTCGGTAATGACCAGATCCAAACCGTTTATTGCATCTTCATAGTGTTCCTAGTTGATCGTAGGGCGATTTTTTTTGTTTTCTACTATGTTTCCCAACAATGGCATCAAGAGAGGTTCTATGAGTAGGTGCAGGTTTCGATCTAGATCACATGTGGATGTGAGGGTTTAATGTTCTTGCTATGCTTCCCTCAAGTGTTGCTTTGGCTCAGTTCATTGACGGCATGATGTAGCTTTCTACAAAGTTCTGACAATTGTTTGGCTCTGGCTATCGATGATCTGCTAACAGTTCTTTGGGCTTCTTCATAGTCAAGAATACTAAACTGTGGCAAACAAAAGAGGGCGATGAAGATGATCAATCTTCTAGGGGGTCACACATATTGATAAAGTTTAATGTGGGGCTAGAGATTTTTAACTAAGTCTCTTCCCTCACACAACCCGAAAGTTAATCTAGCAACATGAATTAATGCCTTGACTATGGACGTAGGTAGTTAGTGTTATCCGGAAACCCTGGAAGCCGTGTAATTAAAATTTGCCAAACTGGTTGGAGAACGTCTAACTTGGTTTTGCAGGTTGTATGTGATGTGGTATAGCCTTCATCATGATAATACGTTTATGTATGAGATGGTTATATGTTGTAATGTTTAGTGGCCTGCGCGTCACAGTATGACATGATGGCTGGAGCAACTGGATTGTCACTTTCATGTAATAGAATAGATGTAGAGATAGCCTACAGATTACAGGTGATGGTGACAAGCTTGCATGGAGGACCCCGGCGCGAGGAGGTTGTACGAGGTGCGGGGAGGAGGGACTGGCATTTTTTCGTGCCACGACGATGTTTTTGAAATGGCTGTCACGACAACTTTTTCTATTGCTGCCACAACAACAATTTAGAAATAGATGCCACAACAACGATTTCTGAAATTGCTACCAGGTCAGCATTTTGAAACGGCCGCCATGGCTACAATTTTTCCTGCTGCCACGACGATGTTTCGGCTGAAGATTCAAGAAGACCGTGAAGACTTCCCGGCGCCAAGGGCTATACCATATCATGCTAATATAAATTGTGTGAGATGTTTATCCCATCTGTTGTTTGCACCACTTGATTTCATGGTAGTTGATTATTAGGGTGATCTCTCACTAAAATATCTAGTTAAAAGGTTCTATTCCTAGTGTTGCAACCGTCTATAACACGTAGATTTCCAAAGTGCATCATGTTCACATGAGTACAAATGGATAGTGAGGTGTACGTTTTTTTTCCAGAACTCAAGTAATGTCATTTCAACCCAAAATTTTGCATGCAGTTAGAACATTCATCAATGTTCATCACAAAATAATTTAGATTTTTTGGAATTCTTTTACTATTTTTTGGATTTTACTATTCATTCGATAGCATGTGAGCTTGGGATCTAATACTCCATGTCTGACCTCATGAGCCTTTACAGCGTGGAGATTCGATTGCAAGGAGCCACGCTCTGTCCTGGTAGCTTCTGACAGCAAGGGCACCTGCTTTTTGGGGGAATTTGCTGTCATATTCTGACCGATTGAGCCCATCTATATAAGTATTATTGAAATAAGGTTGACTACTACCTCTGAGTAAGAGCATCTCACTAGTGCGTGTTAGTGCTATACAAACGATTTTAACCCCTTTCCGCGATGACATTTGGAACCATCGCCAAGTGGGTGTGGGCGATAGGGGGTCCTTCCCACACGACCCAGAACCCGTCGGGGACAGGGAGCCTTGATGCATACAATTGTCCCTATATAACCGTTTCCGATATCTCGAATATCCCAAATGCTTCATCCTTGCTACTCGTTTGTGCTCGCATTGCCGTCACAGTCGGAGTTTTGTGGTTTTATCTAAAACCAGGCAGATTCCTGGCATGGGAGTTTTCCAGGCACGTACCAAACTGGCTCTACATTTACGATGCTTGGCACATCACAAATAGTTCATGATTATAAACCGTGTACGATAGGTAGACAATCGCACACAGTTAGTTTTCCCGCACCGTATGTGATAGTGTCTAACATCACACATGCTTTGTAAATGGCAACTGTGTGCATTGTTACACATGTTTCCTCTCCGTGAACCATGTCGAATTATGATGTATATCGCACACGTTGTGCTTTATTAACCGTGTGCGCCATAATGACCTGCACACCGTAATTTTGCCCTAATTTAATTGCCGCTCTTTAAAATTGTACCTAATTTAAACTTGAAAGTAGGCTATAGCTTTATTCATATCCATTAGGTTCAAACAACCAATGCATTATTCGATTCATAGGTACATATGTTTAAGAATTACATAAGCACCAAATAAAAAATGATGAACCAAGGTTCTATACTGGTACTAGTACAGATGGTAAAGAAAGAGGTGGCATACATTCTGGTTGCTGAACAAGGTGAAGCGGAATGGCCCTATTGTGCTCTCGTGGATGCAGAAGGCATGCACGACTCTAGTCCAACCCTTTGTGATGGTCGGCCACCAATCATGTAGTTTGAGAGGTAATCTTGAGTAATCTACTTCAGGATCCACTGCAAAGGAAAAAAGATTCATACATTGTCATCTAACACAACTCATTAGGGCAGTACAAAGAAGGCTACAGGGTTCTTACTTACCATCCTGCAGTTCACTGTTGTCTTGCATAAAGTGTAAACAAATAGTTCAATTGACATCTTTTGACCCATTTTAATAACAATCTTTATCACTTTCCTCACTTGATGCTGGTTCCTGAATATCCCATTGCCCCATATGCAGAAAGGGCCGAAGTGTGGATCTTTGGCAAGTTAATATTAAAAGCTAAACAACAATTGCAAAATGATGTAGTACAACACTCCCTCCATCCCATTATATAAGATTTTATTACATGTATATCTAGACATCATTAGAACATTAAGATAACACTCTTCCGTGTTGCTATGTAGCCTAGGATTGCATATTTAGTCATTCAGTACAATGCATGTTGTTATGTAGCCTCAGATATATTAAATATGACCCTAGTTAACCTATTGATAAATGGGTTATAGATATATGCAGTGAAATGTCCGATTCGACGATTAATCCCTTATCAGCCCCATGCTATATGGTACGAGCTACCGATATCCTGAACAACGAGTATATATAAGTAATGCGATGAAACTAACCTCGATGGAAAACAACACTATTCTCAATATTATCTTGTATGAGTACATATAAAGGCATATTAAGCACAACATGCTAAACATCAACCAAATATATCCATGGTAGACAACATAATCTACAAATGATAGCTTCAGTTTGCAGGCTTAAGCACGCTAGTTAAGCAAAACAAGAAGTGGAAAGGTGTGTTAACTGCATTAGGCATAACATTTGAAAACAAGCAAATAGTCATTCAAACTGGTATTGCGCAGGTCTAAAGTACACTAGTTATTGTTAAAAAATGAGAAGGCATGTTAAATGCAATATCCTTAAAAGCAACCAAATATCGTAATTCATAGTGGTATTGTTGAAACTGTTATTGATGAAATTGAACTGCACGATAAATAGTTGCACATATAGAGCATCACAATGTGAAGAACTGAAATAAACAAGGCATAAGGCCATCTCTAGCCGATCCTTTAAAAGTTAAAGGACTAAAACCCTTCGTGGATATATATATACTCCGACAATTTTTGGCCATTTCTAGTCGATCCCCTAAACTTAATGTTGTAAACTTCAATTTGATCAAGTTCAAAGGAGGTTCAACCAAAAGTAGCATGCATTCAAACATAAACATAGATAGTTTTGCATAACCGAACATAAAACATAAATTTAAACTAAGCTAAACTACTTTCGGTCGAAGTGGAGGTCGAGCCAATCCTTCCTCGTCAGGTACGGTGTGCCGCGAGCCGGGTCCGGGCCGATGCCATGGTCAGGGTCGTTGGGGAAGACACTCCCCCACTCATCGAAGTCGATCTCCTTGTCCTTGCCACCCACCTTAACGCCCTCCGTGCCGCCGTCCTCACGGCCTTCGACCTCGTCATTAGAGGAGAGCGCGATAACCTCGCCGCCCTCCACGCTGGCAAAGATCGCCCGCTCCGCCTCCATGAGGAGCTCTTGCATGTAGGCCTCGTCGGCGGCCTCAGCCTCGAGGCGCTCCCACGTCTCGCGGTCGTCCCTAGCCATAGACGAGCTGTCAGGACCCCGATCCAATGCCACACCGATCTAGCATGTAACACCTCATATCACTTTGCGGCCTCACGCATGGTATTCCCATGGGTGTCGCCTTACCAGGCCCGGGACCATTTGCGCCTTTTGGCTCACGTATATGATAGTGTCGCTAGCATCCATATGACAAAGAACCTGGGCTGACATGACTAGTCGTGAACCCAAAGTGGCGCTAACTTACAGGGACAGGCATATATGACCCAACAATGAATGTGTCGATCAACAGCGAGTGAATCCGGGCTGTAGCAGCTGG
Source organism: Triticum dicoccoides (assembly GCF_002162155.2). NCBI lineage: Eukaryota > Viridiplantae > Streptophyta > Magnoliopsida > Poales > Poaceae > Triticum > Triticum dicoccoides. Next base: position 564,511,057 of record NC_041393.1, on the reverse strand, counting down.
GCTAGCAGGACTCCAGAGAATCTGGGCTGTAGCAGGTTAACAGGACTCGGGTAGACACCGCGTGACATTTCCCCGAAGGGACTGACACATGAGCAAAGAAGGACACATGACGACCAGCCTAAGTGTTCCAAAGCAGTAGCAAGCTACCATGGCTCGGTGGAAGCACTAGGAGACATTTCCCAGTAAGAGAGGCTACCAAGGATAAACAACTAGGTTGTCAGATCCCACACATACCAAGCATTTCCATAACATACACACAATATGCTCGATATGTGCAAATACAACATGGCATCACAACATGACTCTATGACTCAAGTATTTCATTCAATAGGCTTCGAGGAGCGAGATATTACAAACATGGGTCTCATGACCAACATTCAGAGCATACAAGTCAAAGCACAAACGGAAGCTTAACATGTCTGAGTACAGACATCTGCAAATGAAAAAGGCTGAGAAGCCTGACTATCTACCAGATCCTACCGAGGGCACAAGATCGTAGCTGAGGTAACAAGCTAAACGTCGAAGTCCACGCGGAACTACTAGTGAGACGGACGTCTCTGCAAAAACATAAAATAGGCAAACATGAGTACAAATGTACCCAGCAAGACCTACATCAGAACTAACTACATATGCATCATTATCAACAAAGGGGATGGTGGGGTTTAACTGCAGCAAGCCAGCTTTGACTCGGTGGCTAACCTGAACAACAACTACAAGTAACTCTTTTGAGGTGGCGCACACGAGTCCACATATTCACCAAATCAATACACCACTATGGATCCGCTCCCGTCTCCCTACGAGAACGCCATCCATAGAACTCACGCTTATCTTGCGCATTTTAGAGTATCCACTTTCACTTGTCTATGAACTGTATAGGCAACCCAGAGGTCCTTTACCGTGGACGCGGCTATTCGAATAGATTATATTAACCCTGCAGGGGTGTACTTCTTCACACATGCTCTCGCCTCTTACCGCCATGTACACAGCGTGTATCTCGTCAACCTTCAAGCGGAAGCCTAGCGAGGGTGTCGGCCACGACCTTACTAACCACACAAGTCTCTAGTCCAGGTTTATTGCCTATTCGGATTCCATCCGCAAGGAGATCTGGCCGAGGTGTCGCTCATGGCCCCAAACGATGTGTACAGGGTTCCAAGCCCACCAAACGAGCGACGCTTGGCATACCCGGCCACGGTGCCTAGTCTGTCCCAAGACCACCTGTACTGGGTGCCACTTGGTAGATTACTAACACTACCTACAAACACTAGAAACTAGTTGCAACTCCTAGATATAGATCATGTTGATTAATAAGTCGAGAGGGGCACTTAAGCATTCTAATGTGTGGTAGTAACTATTCATGGATCACAAACACAGAACTCAGTTCTTGAGGACGGCTGCAATGAGACAACCCACCATGTACTCCTACATGGCCTCTCACCGCTACCTTTACCAAATCGTGTTTACACACTTAGCTCACACACGGTAGGACATGTTCACAACATTCCAATTCATCCCCGATGAATTAGACCTGACTCAACTCTAAGCATAGCAGGCATGACAAACAAGCATGAATGAGTAGGCACATCAGGGCTCAAACAACTCCTACTCATGCTAGTGGGTTTCATCTATTTACTGTGGCAATGACAGGTCATGCAAAGGATAAGGGGTTCAACTACCGCAGCAAGTAACAGATGTATTGTTGTTGTCCTAATGCAGTAAAAGAGAGTAGGAGCGAGAGAGTGGGATTGTATAGGAATGAACAAGGGGGTTTTGCTTGCCTGGCACTTCTGAAGATGGTATAGCTCTTCATCGGTGTCATCAAACTCATCATCGGAACCACGTCTATTGAGAGGGGACAAACACCGGCAAACAAGGAAGAACACAATCAATGCAATGCACAATATGATGCATGATCATGACATGGCAATATGTTGTGGTTTGAGCTATGCAACTAGCAGCAAGTTTAATGGAGTTGGTTTGAACCCTAGGTTCAAATTCAAACTCCATATGTTATTATTCGAATGCCTTTATTTGTTTTGCCCAATTCAGCAAGTATAAGTTGTTCTAACATGCATGAAACCAATACAGATGGATAGATTGGATTTTCTTGATCATTTTTCATATATAATTTATTTCATTCTGAGTTACGATTGAATTTATATGAACTTTTGAAGTTTTGGATATTTTCTGGAATTTCCTGAATAAGAATAAATCCAGAGAAAGGTTATCTGCGTCAGCATGACGTCTGTGTGATGTCAGCAGGTCAACAGACCGGGTCCAGGTCAACCCTGACGTGTGGGGTCCACACGTCAGTGACTAACTAACTAATCTAAATTAATTAGCACTAATCTAATCCTAATCTAGCTTAGTTATAGCCCTGGGCCCACATGTCAGTATCTGCAAGCTAATTAAGCTTAATTAACACTTAACTAAAATTAGCAGGGGCCTGGGCCCACTTGTCATAAACCCAGGGGAGGTCAACCCCCTGGTCAACTGAGGCTAACTCGCCGGCGGCTCGACGTCAGCGACGACAGGTGCGACAGAGGGGCTCGGGTTTCGGTCTCCCGGCGCCCAAATGAGCGGCGGAGAGCACCCACGGGGAGCCGGAGCTCGCCCGCATCCAGCGCAGCAAGCGGCAGCGGCTAGGGAGGCTGGTGCTCGTCGGAAACGAGCTCGAGGCGGCGGTCGGCGATCGGGCGCAAGTGGCGCGGTGGCTAAGGCGTGCGAGAGAAAAACAGAGGAAGGGAGAAGAGTAAGTGGCTCTCAACGGTAGCGACGGCCGTCGAAGTGGGCTCGGGGGAGATCGGAGCTGATCGAGGCGGCGAGGGTGATCTCTAGCGACGACAGTCGGGGACGGGCTCGGTGAGGCCAGAGGAGCGCGCCCGGCGTCGAGTGGCGAAGCGAGGAGGTCGAGGACGTCGAGGCGGAGCTCATGGACCGGTCGAGGAAGCGAGGGGGAGGCGATGGACACGACAGCGGCGAGCGACAGCGATGGTGGCGCTCGGGTACGAGAGGGAGAGAGGAGCAGAGGAGGGGAGAAGCATGGGAAAAGGTCGAGGGGGTTCGGCATCGCCGTGGCGTCGTCTAGGCGCTTCGAGGCGACAAGGAGACAGGCAGGCAAGGTGGAGGTGGCCGGCGCGTGCCGGCGCGCGTCGGGCACACGCCCTCCAGCCCACTGGCAGGAGCTGGAAGACGACAGGGGGAGCCCCTGGTGGGCTGGGCCAGAACAGGAGTTAGGCCGGTGCGGCTGCAGGTAGGTGGCCCAGGTAGTTTCCTTTCTCTCTCTCCTTTTTATCTCTTTCTGTTTTCTATTTTTATGTAGTTGTTTGGGCTTTATTAAAAATACCAGAGCACTTCTAAAAATCCTGAAAATAATTGTGGGCACCTTCTAAAATATATGCAATAGCCCACATTTAGTTTCAGAATTATTTGAGCATTTAAATTATTTATAGCATTCAAATGCCCAAATTCAAATACTTTATGAGTTAATTCAAAAATCCATAAATGGCCAAGAAATATGCTCATCATTTTTGGCAGAGGTTTTCACCTTTATCAAAAATCATGAACATTTCCAAAGGCATTTTGGGTTCATTGAAGATTATTTTAGGTTGAACCTATTTGATTTGATTTGGTGCTAGGGTTTGAACAATCCCCATTTCAGGTTTAAGAGAAATTAAACATGATGCAACACATGACTAGCTAGCTCAGAGCATACCAGAACTAGGGATGTGACAAGTCACCCCCACTAAACAAGAATCTCGTCCCGAGATTCAAGCGTAGGGTAAGATGAAGAGGGAACGCAAACTAACATGATCTTCACGATCCAGGTGGCACTTCATAAGAACGTTGACTCGATCACCGTCATTGTCTCGATTTCTTGCCCCGAGAACTCCAACTAACATGACAATGAGAGGAAAAGGAAAACTCTAGAGGGATCGATCTTATCGAAGGTCGAGCAACTCATGATCAACTCACGGAGTGAGACATTGAAACATCTCTCGAGCTGAGACACAAAGCATACGTCCAGAGGGGTGGAGTGAAACACACGACAAAGGTTCACTAGGTAGGCAATAATTCTACACCTAAGAGGGTGGTGAACGGTTGCCAACGTAGGGAGGAGTTGAGTTGCCATGACACCAAAACTAGACATCTTGGAGGAGGGTGACCCGTATAATTATTCCCTTAAGTGGCAAAAAGAATTACCTTTGATATAGAGATCATTAAGACTCTTTATATCAGCCTAAGGCAAATCACATCAATCGTTTGGCGGAGCTCGAAGGAATGGCATACTTAGATTGGAAAGGAAACTATGGTTATGGAACAACTCGGCAAACAGGAGGCACATTCCAGTTGATACCGAGGATATAACCTAGTGACTGAGTGTGCTCTCAAGAACTTGAGCATTTCCATACCCATCAAGGTTTTACCAACACCCGTGTCGAGGATCCTGGCAACACATCATACTACCATGATGAATAGTGATGGACGATGCAGATGCAAAGGAAGGCAACACTTTCTCAAATTTGTCCTTAGCAATGCCAAGGAACAAAACCTGGATGATCGACCGAGAGACATTTAGCACCCCGCTTCTAATGTTCTCCTTGATGTTCTAGCTACCACAGTCATGCCTAAAAAGCATCAACATGGCCATCAAGTAAAGGTCAGACTTCGGGAGCAAAAAATCCATAAGGAACAACTTCTAGATTAAGTCATGCGAAATCCTCATGGGAAGTGACCAAATGGCTTAAATAAGATACTACAATAATAGTGCTTCCAGCTAGGTGCGTCCACTTCACTGGAACCTATATCATAGTTCTTGGGAGAAGTTCCAACCATCATTTCTGCCTGAGATTCAGATCTGGTTGGTAACAGGGTAATTTAGATAACGTTTCTGGAAAAGAAAGTTTGCAACACAAACCGACGAGATGATGTTGCAAGATTCTCGGGGAGTGAACTACGATAGCAAGCTCCAAAACATGAGCTGGTTCTTCTATGACGTGTGAACGTGTTGTCCGAGACAAGCATGACCACATAGTAGTCTTATAATAAAACGCTACCGAGTTCAAAAGGGTAACCATCATCAAGGATATCGAAGTCCTTGCATAAGTCTTGCTCTTAAGAAGGAACTTCTTCTCCTTGAACAAATCAATCAGTGGCTTGGTGTGCTAGGAAACACATATGGAATGGAGGCGGCCAACCTATCAAACCATAGAGTACTTCGCATATAGGCGTGACTAACTTGGGATGATTCCATAGGAAGCAAAAACAATCTTTCTCGGATCCACGGCGACAACTTAAATCAAGTGCACGTGAATTAAAGAAAGTCACTTCTTTCATCCAAACATATCCTTCATGAGATAACACGAAGAAAATGCTAGCACAAGTTTCCAACACTAGCTTAATGTTCAACATGAGTCATGGAGAAGATAAGAAGGTTGCCGATGGGCTCAACAACAATTTATCAAAATTACAATGGAGATAGAATTCCACAACTATGTGGACAAGGTTATAGCATTGGTCAGACCCAAAGAATATAATGGTGTATGCTCGAGGAAACCACCATGAGTAAGACAACATTACGAATATTGTTGGTTCTGATTTGATTTAAGGATAGCCCACACTCAAATCAAAGTTTGGACAAGACAATAGATCCAACAATTGATCACGAGGATCAATCAATGAAGATATCATCTTTCTTCAACACACATACAAAAGATATCCCTTAAAATGAACTAAGCCAGGCAAGCTTTTATCTTCCAACTCTCCAAGTTGTTGTTTGGCTTAACCAACTAGCTCAGGGGTATCCAACACAGATTCTTGGAGAAAGAGTGGTTTATTGGAAAAGCAGCTTGATCGCAAACTCAAGATATCAGTCATGGGACAACCTGGTGGTACTTCCAAGAAGATATTTGGAAAATCATGAACCACCGACATGTTATTAAGTCGAGAACAATTTTGCATTTGCATGGCGAGACGATATGATGAAATGAGCGAGGATTTGACAGAATCCTAACTCATCCATCGAAGAGTGCACCAGGAAAGTGGACTAAGAAGCACGATCAATCTTAGAATTATAATTCAATAATCAACACGCTAAGAATGAGATTATTGTCCTTCTAACTACCAAGCAACAGAGTTGCTAGGAGTATAGATTTCACATATCATAGTTCACCTGTCGGCATTCCGGTTGCAACAACGCGGGAGCCGAGAAATGAATAATGATGGCGAGAAGTATCACTATATCAAGAGTTCATAGGATGGTGTGCAATTCCCATGATATTCTTAATATAAAGATGGTAATACTCCAAGGTAGAACAGAACATGAACTGAGTTGGCATTTTGATTTGCGGAATACAACTGCTTTGACCCAATCCTGCAAATGGACAAGGTACTGGAGTTTGTTTCTCCTAGTCATTCTGGAATAGAATGGCTTGACGGACCACAGAGAAATAGGCATCGATGAACACGACCGCACAACTACTCCTTACTATCAATTGATAGATGAAGGTCAGAATACAACTAAAGAGGGACAACTCAAAGGAACATATATCTTTCTGAGTTGTGGATGCATAGGTTGGTATGTCGAACGAAGTTCAACAAGTTTCTTCCGGATAACCCATGCAGAAAGGTAAGACTGGCAGATTCACAATTCTTGAATGGAGAACCCATTAAGAGTACTCTTATTGTGATCTTTTGGTTCAAAGAGCTTCTTCCATATTGGTTCATGGTATTGGAAGAAGGATATACCACGGACCTCGAGGACTATCACAAAGGTTACTAATATCCTAAAGGAACTAGCAAAGGCTATCAACATGAAGTAAGTAGGGTGAATCTCGGGTTCAAGAAACCAGGAATAGAAAGCCTACTAACTAAGTGGCATGATAACCCACAAGTATAGGGGATCGCAACAGTTTTCGAGGGTAGAGTATTCAACCCAAATTTATTGATTCGACACAAGGGGAGTCAAAGAATATTCTCAAGTATTAGCAGCTGAGTTGTCAATTCAACCACACGTGGAAACTTAGTATCTGCAGCAAAGTGTTTAGTAGCAAAGTAATATGATAGTGGTGGTAACGGTAACAAAAGTAAAGATAACAAAAGTAATGTTTTTGGTATTTTGCAGTGATTGTAACAGTAGCAACAGAAAAGTAAATAAGCGAGAACCAGTATATGGAAAGCTCGTAGGCACCGGATTAGTGATGGATAATTATGCCGGATGCGGTTCGTCATGTAACAGTCATAACATAGGGTGACACAGAACTAGCTCCAATTCATCAATGTAATGTAGGCATGTATTCTGTATATAGTCATACGTGCTTATGGAAAAGAACTTGCATGACATCTTTTGTCCTACCCTCCCGTGGCAGCGGGGTCCTATTGGAAACTAAGGGATATTAAGGCCTCCTTTTAATAGAGAACCGGAACAAAGCATAGCACATAGTGAATACATGAACTCCTCAAACTATGGTCATCACCGGGAGTGGTCCCGATTATTGTCACTTCGGGGTTGCCGGATCATAACACATAGTAGGCGACTATAGACTTGCAAGATAGGATCAAGAACACACATATATTCATGAAAAAATAATAGGTTTAGATCTGAAATCATGGCACTCGGGCCCTAGTGACAAGCATTAAGCATAGCAAAGTCATAGCAACATCAATCTCAGAACATAGTGGATACTAGGGATCAAACCCTAACAAAACTGACTCGATTACATGATAAATCTCATCCAACCCATCACCGTCCAGCAAGCCTACGATGGAATTACTCACGCACGGCGGCGAGCATCATGAAATTGGTGATGGAGGATGGTTGATGATGATGACGACGACGAATCCCCCTCTCCGGAGCCCCGAACAGACTCCAGATCAGCCCTCCCGAGAGAGATTAGGGCTTGGCAGCGGCTCCATATCGTAAAACGCGATGATTTCTTCTCTCTGATTTTTTCTCCCCGAAAGCCAATATATGGAGTTGGAGTTGGCGTCGGAGGGCCACCAGGGGGCCCACGAGGTAGGGGGCGCGCCCTAGGGGGGGGGGCGCCCCCCACCCTCGTGAACAGGGTGTGGGGCCTCTGGCCTTCATCTTTGGCGAGGATTTTTTTTTATTTTTTCTAAGATGTTCCGTGGAGTTTCAGGTCATTCCGAGAACTTTTATTTTCTGCACATAAAACAACATCATGGCAATTCTGCTGAAAACAGCGTCAGTCCGGGTTAGTTCCATTCAAATCATACAAGTTAGAGTCCAAAACAAGGGTAAAAGTGTTTGGAAAAGTAGATACGACAGAGACGTATCAACTCCCCCAAGCTTAAACCCTTGCTTGTCCTCAAGCAATTCAGTTGACAAACTGAAAGAGAAAAAGAAAAACTTTTACAAGCTTTGTTTGCTCTTGTTGTTGTAACATGAAAAGCCAGCATTCAAGTTTCAGCAAGTATTATGAACTAACCATACTCACAATAACACATAGGTCTCACAATTACTCATATCAATAGCATAATCAACTAGCGAGCTATAATAACAAAACTCGGATGACAACACTTTCTCAAAATAATCATAACATGATATAACAAAATGGTATCTCACTAGCCCTTTCTGAGACCGCAAAACATAAATGCAGAGCACCTTTAAAGATCAAGGACTGACTAAACATTGTAATTCATGGTAAAAGAGATCCAGTCAAGTCATACCCAATATAAACCAATTATAATGAATGCAAACGAGAGTGTGCTCTCCAGCGGGTGCTTTTAATAAGAAGGATGATGACTCAACACAAAAGTAAATGGATAGGCCCTTCGCAGAGGGAAGTAGGGGTTTGTAGAGGTGCCAGAGCTCGATTTTAAAATAGAGATTGAATAACATTTTGAGGGGCATAATTTTGCTGTCAACGCAACAACTATGAGATGACGATATCTTCCGTGCTAAACAAATTATAGGCGGTTCCCAAACAGAATGGTAAAGTTTATACTCCCCCTCCTCCACAAGCATCAATGCATGGCTTGCTCGAAACAACGAGTGCCTCCAACATTCAACGGGTCCCAGGGGGAGTTTTGTTTGCAATTATTTTGATTTAGTTTGCATAAAGCATGGGACTGGGCATCCTGGTGACTAGCCATTTTCTCGTGAATGAGGAGCGGAGTCCACTCCTCTTGAGAATAACCGCCTAACATGGAAGATAAGAGCAGCCCTAGTTGAAACATGAGCTGCTCGAGCAGACAAAACAGAATTTCATTTGAAGGTTTGGAGTTTGGCACATACAAATTTACTTGGAACAGCAGGTAAATACCGCATATAGGTAGGTATAGTGGACTCATATGGAACAACTCTGGGGTTTAGGGAGTTTGGATGCACAAGCAATATTCCCGCTTAGTACAGGTGAAGGCTAGCAAAAGACTGGAAAGCGACCAACTGAGAGAGCGACAACAGTCGTAAACATGCATTAAAATTAATTTACACCGAATACAAGCATGAGTTGGATATAATCTACCATGAACATAAATATCATGAAGGCTATGTTGATTTGATTCAACTACATGCGTGAACATGTGCCAAGTCGAGTCACTCAATCTATAATACCTAAATAGTTTATCCCCGCTATCATATTTCTCTACACATGCAGCCTATCCACATCAGCATCCATTCCCGTGCGGCCACGTCAGCACTAATCCTGCTCCCGCACGGTTTTCCATCGCTCTCTTTCTTTCATGGCAGCGCTGCCTCTGCTTCCCAATCGCTACCCCTCCCCCTTCCTCTTCTCTAATTCCACTAAATCGTGTAGTGTTGAAACCGTGGAAGTGGAAAGGATCCAGCTCTACATTTACACGGGGCATCGATCGATCACATCAGAACCAACAAGATGAGACGTCGAGGTCGAGATTCAAGTCAAGGTTCAGACCGACGGCGGAGGCGGAGCGGCGGCTCCCGGGCACGGAGGCCTCCTTCCTCGTAGGTCGTGGTTCAGGTAAAGGATTAGACCGGCGACGGAGGCGGAGCGACGGCTCTCTGGCGTGGCGGCCTCCTCGGTAGTCGTGGTTCAGGTAAAGGTTCAGGCAGTAGAGATGGAGCGACGGCTCTCTGGTGCGGTGGCTTTCTTGGTGGTCGTGCTCCAGTCGTTGGTGTTGCTGCTCGCAGCCGTGACCTCCTAATCCCATCGGCCGGTCAACGACGTCAGTTCACAACCGGCCGCTGTCTCCTTCTGATGGATGCTTACCATTTCCTGCACATTTGCCGCTTAACTCACCCATGCATCTGTCCTCTTATTCTCCTTTGATGTAGGGCTTCGTGGCGCTCTGTCTCACATACTACCATCAGTGCATTGCAGCAAGCAGTAGCATCAGCCGATCGAATTGTTGGCTTGGTCAAAAGGAGGAGAGCTGCTGCATCAGAAACTTTTTTGGGACAACTGCATCATGATAAGTTGTGATGAGATGAGACACTAGCAGTCAAGAGTCAAGAGCTTATGTACACCCAAGATACTAGATAACACTTTCAAGTTTCAGATTTGTTATTGACCTGATATTTGCTCTAACAGGATGCATCACTCATGTTACACTAAATTTCTTTGTGATATGGATATAGTACGATGCTACCATCCACTAGAGGTAAAATCTTGCTGCACCATTTTGTTTGTATGATTGCATTAATTTGTAGATTGTATTGGCCATCGCTAAATAAGAGATCTGAAAAATTACCCTACAAAAAGGCACAAGTCTCTTTTAATTGCCATCGCTAAATAAGAGATCTGAAGATATTACCCTACAGAAAATGCACAGTTCTCTTTTGATCGTATGACATACATAATCTCCTTTGTTGTTCAATTATTCTGAACTTATTTCTAAATAATCAAAATATCTTGACGTTTGCAGGTTACTTTTGTCTGGATTACAAGGGGAACAACTTTTGTCTAGATTAGTTCTCTTCCAATCATTCTCATATTTTAATATTGTGAGTTACTCAACATATATTTCAGATGAGAGATGACATAGTTAACAAGAATATTTCATTTGCCTAACATTCTCCCTTTTCTTGCTACAGTTCCTGCAACAACGTGCGGGGTATCATCTAGTTCATTTAAAGGAGGATACCATTCCATCATATCACATCATAATCATTCTAATAGCATGTTGGCACGCAAGGTAAACCATTATAACTCATAGCTAATCAAGCATGGCACAAGGAACTATAATCTCTAAATGTCATTGCAAATATGTTTACTTCATAATAGCTGACTCAGGAACGATGAATCGTCATATTTACAAAAACAAGAGAGGTCGAGTTCGTACCAGCTTTTCTCTCCCCAATAAGTCTATCATATATCATCATAATTGCCTTTCACTTGCACGACCGAACGATGTGTATAATAATAAGAGTGCACGTGCATTGGACTAAGCTGGAATCTGCAAGCGTTCAACTCAAAAGAGAAGACAAGTAATGTGGACTCTAAGTTAAATAAACAATCATGCATATAAGAGCCACTTCAACAATTTAATCATGGTCTTCTCCTACTGACCCGCAAAGAAAAGAAAAGAAATAAAAACTATTTGCACGGGAAAGCTCCCAACAAGCAAAAGAAGAACGGGAAATATTTTTGAGTTTTCTTTTTAATTACTATAACAAAGAAATAAACTACTACTGATTTTTTTGATTTTTTTCTTAAGGTTTATTAAACACACAAAAAGAAAGCAGGAAAAACAAAATAAACTAGCATGGATATTACAGTGAAAGAGTATGAGCACCGACATCTAGCAATGAGTGTGTGTGAACATGAATGTAATGTCGGTGGGAAATACGTACTCCCCCAAGCTTAGGCTTTTGGCCTAAGTTGGTCTATTGCCAGGGATAGCCTGGCGGATACCCGCAGGTGTAGCTGGGGTCATACTGCGACGAAGAAGACTCTGACTGCCACTGGCTGGCAACCACCTCTGGATCCCAAGAATAAACAGACTGTCATGGAGGCTCATCTTGTGGTTCCGGTTTCGGGGCTGGTATAGGATTCCGATAGGCTTGAATGGCTGCCCACGGAACGATGTGAGGACTGATGATGTTGGTCGCGGAGGAAGTCAGTGAGGCCAACATTCTCAATCAATAAATAGAAATCCTCATAAATCCCGGCTCTCCTCAAGAAGTCATCGGAAGGCCATTCACACGGCCGGACCTCCGTGGTGCGAGGCAAATTAAATTTGGGCTTCTGCTCTTCTTCTTTCTGTTTTTTCCTTCGAGCTTCGGCTCGACGAGCCCCTCAAAAGTCTCTTCATTATTTCTAAAACAATCTGAAATTTTTAGTAACTTCAAATAAAAGTGAACCAACTTCAATAAAATTGATAGCAACTACTCCCACAAGTGCCTAGAGCCTATACCAAGCATTAGAACTACTTGGAACCATATAAATTTGACATGCAAGCTCAATAACATGGTCACCTATGCAGCATAAATTTTTTGCAACGAATAAAGCACTAAAACAAAAACTAATTGGACCAATGGAGGAGTCGCATACCAAGGTACAATCTCCCCAAGCAGTTTTGCGAGAGGTGCTTTGAGCAAGGAGATCGAAAATCACAGCAACCGGGGCTGGAACTCGTGCTTGAGTTGGTTTTTCGTGTTTGTGTGAGGCAGAGAAAGAAGATGGGTGCAGGGATAAGTGGAGGAGGGCCACCGTGGGCTCACGAGGCAGGGGGTGCGCCTAGGGGGGTAGGGCGCGCCCTCCACCATCGTGGCCAGGTGGCAGCTCCCCCCACGGTAATTTTTGCATAGTAAATCCTCAAATATTCCTGAAAAAATCATATTAAATTGGCATGGCATTCTGAGGACTTTTATTTTCGGGATATTTTTATATTGCACGGATAACTCAGGAAACAGACAAAAAAAATACTATTTTACTTTATTTCCACTAAATAACAGAAAATATAAAGAGGGTATAGAAGGTTGTGCTTCTAGTTTCATCCATCTCGTGATCATCAAAATGAACCCACTAACAAGGTTGATCAAGTCTTGTTAGCAAACTCATTCCGAATAACACGGAACCGGAGAAATTTCGAATAACACTAAGTTACCTCAACGGGGATATGGAAATCACCAACAATAAGAATATCATACTTTTTCTTGACAGTAGGGAGAGGAAATTCAAAACCTCCAAATATGATCGATGGAATTTTTTCAATAGAGTTGATACTATAAACTTGAGGTTGTTTCGTTGGAAAGTGTACCGTGTGCTCATTGCCATTAACATGGAAAGTGATATTGCCTTTGTTGGAATCAATAACAGCCTTTGTGTCGGGATATCGGGATCAGGAGGTTCTTTAGTGAATAAGGAATTGATATCATAAACTTCTTCAACAGGCGGTAAATTAAGACCATGTACTTCTTCAATAGGAGGTAAATTCTTAACATCTTCAGCTTTAATACCTTTTTCTTTCATAGATTTCTTTGCCTCTTGCATATCTTCGGGATTGAGAAATAGAACACCTCTCTTCTTCGGAGTTGGTTTAGGAATAGGCTCAATAATTGGCTCAGGAGCTGGCTCGGGAGGTGCCCAATTATTTTCATTTGTTAACATATTATTCAATATAATTTCAGCTTCATCCGGTGTTCTTTCACTTAAAAGAGAACCAGCACAACTATCCAAGTAATCTTTGGAAGCATCAGTTAGTCCATTATAAAAGATATCAAGTATTTCAGGTTTCTTAAGAGGATGATCAGGCAAAGCATTAAGTAACTTGAGAAGCCTCCCCCAAGCTTGTGGGAGACTCTCTTCTTCAATCTGCACGAAGTTGTATATTTCCCTCAAAGCAGCTTGTTTCTTATGAGCAGGGAAATATTTACGAGAGAAGTAATAAATCATATCCTGGGGACTATGCACACAACCAGGATCAAGAGAATTAAACCATATCTTAGCATCACCCTTTAATGAGAACGAAAATATTTTAAGTAAATAAAGGTAGCGCGATCTCTCATCATTAGTAAACAGGGCAGCTATATCATTTAGCTTAGTAAGATGTGCCACAACAGTTTCAGATTCATAGCCATAGAAAGGATCAGATTCAACCAAAGTAATTATATCTGGATCAACAGAAAATTCATAATAATCCTTATCGGGAACACAAATAGGTGAAGTAGGAAAAGTAGGACCGGGTCTCATTCTATCCCTAAGAGATTCTTTACTCCATTTAACTAGCAATCTCTTAAGTTCGTATCTATCCTGGCAAGCAAAAATAGCTGCAGAAGATTCTACATCAAAAAGATAACCCTCAGGAATAGCAGGCATATTTTCATCATCACTCTCATCATCGTATTCAGATTCAATAGTTTCTCTTTCTCTAGACCTAGCAATTTGCTCATCGAGAAATTTACCAAGGGGCACATTATTATCAAGCATAGAAGTAGTTTCATCATAAGTATCATTCATAGCATAAGTGGCATCATCAATAACATGCGACATATCAGAATTCATAGCAGTAGCAGGTTTAGGTGTAGCAAGCTTACTTATAATGGAAGGAGAATCTAGTGCAGAGCTAGATGGCAGTTCCTTACCTCCCCTCGTAGTTGAGGGCAAAATAGTAGTTCGATCGTCTTTCAAGTTCTTCATAGTGTCCAGCAGATATAAATCCCAAGTGACTCAAAGAATAGAGCTATGCTCCCCAGCAACGGCGCAAGAAAAAGGTCTTGATAACCCACAAGTATAGGGGAACACAACAGTTTTCGAGGGTAGAGTATTCAACCCAAATTTATTGATTCGACACCAGGGGAGCCAAAGAATATTCTCAAGTATTAGCAGCTGAGTTGTCAATTCAACCACACGTGGAAACTTAGTATCTGCAGCAAAGTGTTTAGTAGCAAAGTAATATGATAGTGGTGGTAACGGTAACAAAAGTAAAGACAGCAAAAGTAATGTTTTTGGTATTTTGTAGTGATTGTAACAGTAGCAACGGAAAAATAAATAAGTGAGAACCAGTATATGGAAAGCTCGTAGGCACCGGATTAGTGATGGATAATTATGCCGGATGTGGTTCGTCATGTAACAGTCATAACATAGGGAGACACAGAACTAGCTCCAATTCATCAATGTAATGTAGGCATGTATTCCGAATATAGTCATACGTGCTTATGAAAAAGAACTTGCATGACATCTTTTGTCCTACCCTCCCGTGGCAGCGGGGTCCTATTGGAAACTAAGGGATATTAAGGCCTCCTTTTAATAGAGAACCGGAACAAAGCATTAGCACATAGTGAATACATGAACTCCTCAAACTATGGTCATCACCGGGAGTGGTCCCGATTATTGTCACTTCGGGGTTGCCGGATCATAACACATAGTAGGTGACTATAGACTTGCAAGATAGGATCAAGAACACACATATATTCATGAAAACATAATAGGTTCAGATCTGAAATCATGGCACTCGGGCCCTAGTGACAAGCATTAAGCATAGCAAAGTCATAACAACATCAATCTCAGAACATAGTGGATACTAGGGATCAAACCCTAACAAAACAGTCTCGGTTACATGATAAATCTCATCCAATCCATCACCATCCAGCAAGCCTACGATGGAATTACTCACGCACGGTGGTGAGCATCATGAAATTGGTGATGGAGGATGGTTGATGATGACGACAGCGACGAATCCCCCTCTCCGGAGCCCCGAACAGACTCCAGATCAGCCCTCCTGAGAGAGATTAGGGCTTGGCGGCGGCTCCATATCATAAAACGCGATGATTTCTTCTCTCTGATTTTTTCTCCCCGAAAGCCAATATATGGAGTTGGAGTTGGCGTCGGAGGGCCACCAGGGGGCCCACGAGGTAGGGGGGCGCGCCCTAGGGGGGGCGCCCCCCACCCTCGTGAACAGGGTGTGGGCCCCCTAGCCTTCATCTTTGGCGAGGATTTTTTATTATTTTTTCTAAGATGTTCCGTGGAGTTTCAGGTCATTTCGAGAACTTTTATTTTCTGCACATAAAACAACATCATGGCAATTCTGCTGAAAAGAATGCCAGTCCGGGTTAGTTCCATTCAAATCATATAAGTTAGAGTCCAAAACAAGGGCAAAAGTGTTTGGAAAAGTAGATACGATGGAGACGTATCATGGCATCACGCGATGCTTTCGAGAATGACGGCTAGACTCATCACAGTGGGAACACAAATCATGGCTAGCTTACTAGGTGGTACTCTAAGACACCTAGGGTCATAATAATAATTCCAACTTATATGTCGAGGCAATAGAATACCTCAACTCAACAATTAGTGTGATTAACCTGGCCTAAAGAAACATCGAAACCAGAGGGAAAGGATTTTGCAAATGCATCAGATTGTTTAGAAACCTGGGATGACTCGGACAACTTAACGGCTGTAAATGCTCAAAAGAATTTGAGACATGCTGAAAAAATGGTGGCATAACCACTCAGAAGCACAATATCAAGATTCTGAGACCAACTATGAACACACAGAAGTAATAGGAACTGAAACGAGGCTTAAGTCCAACAATCTTACAAGTCTACAGATTAGTAACACGTGATCCTGGTAGAAAGAGGAGATAGCATAGTTCCTTAACCCCGTAGGAAATATAGGATGACTCAGATCATAAGGTCATAAGGTAAAGGAGTAAAAAGAGCCTTACGTTCCATCCCACAATCAATTCCCTTATATAACTAAAGAATTTCTAGACTCAACTTCGACCAGTTTGGCTTGGTAATCCTACAGGCAGTCAGGCTCTAATACCAAAGCTGTGAGGACCCCGATCCATTGCCACACCAATCTAGCATGTAACACCTCATATCACTTTGCGGCCTCACGCACGGTATTCCCACGGGTGTCGCCTTACCAGGCCCAGAACCGTTTGCGCCTCTTGGCTCACGTATATGATAGTGTCGCTAGAATCCATATGACAAAGAACCGGGCTGACATGACTAGTCATGAACCCATAGTGGCGCTAACTTACAGGGACAGGCATACATGACCCAACAACGAACGTGTCGGTCAACAGTGAGTGAATCCGGGCTGTAGCAGCTGGGCTAGCAGGAATCCAGAGAATCTGGGCTATAGCAGGCTAACAGGACTCCAGTAGACACCGCGTGACATTTCCCCAAAGGGACAGACACAGGAACGAAGAAGGACACATGCCGGCCAGCCTAAGTGTTCCGAAGCAGTAGCAAGCTAGCATGGCTCAGTGGAAGTACTAGGAGACATTTCCCGGTAAGAGAGGCTACCAAGGATAAACAACTAGGTTGTCAGATCCCACACATACCAAGCATTTCAATAACATACACACAATATGTTTGATATGTGCAAATACAACATGGCATCACAACATGACTCTATGACTCAAGTATTTCATTCAATAGGCTCCGAGGAGCGAGATATTACAAACATGGGTCTCATGACCCAACATTCAGAGCATACAAGTCAAAGCACAAACGAAAGCTTAACATGTCTGAGTATAGACATCTACAAATGAAAAAGGCTAAGAAGCCTGACTATCTACCAGATCCTGCCGAGGGCATAAGATCATAGCTGAGGTAACAAGCTAAACATGGAAGTCCACGCGGAACTACTAGTGAGACGGAAGTCTGTGCAAAAACACCAAATAGGCAAACGTGAGTACAAATGTACCCAGCAAGACTTACATCAGAACTAACTACATATGCATCATTATCAACAAAGGGGATGGTGGGGTTTAACTGCAGTAAGCCAGTTTTGACTCAGTGGCTAACCTGAACTACAACTGCAAGTAAATCTTTTGAGGTGGTGCACACGAGTCCACATATTCACCAAATCAATACACCACTATGGGTCTGCTCCCGTCTCCCTACGAGAACGCCATCCATAGCACTCACGCTTATCTTGCGCATTTTAGAGTATCCACTTTCACTTGTCTATGAACTGTATAGGCAACCCAGAGGTCCTTTACCACGGACGCGGCTATTCGAATAGATCATATTAACCCTGTAGGGGTGTACTTCTTCACACACGCTCTCGCCTCTTACCGCCATGTACACGTCGTGTATCTCGGCAACCTTCAAGCAGAAGCCTAGCGAGGGTGTTGGCCACGACCTGACTAACCACACAAGTCTCCAGTCCAGGTTTATCGCCTATTTAGGTTCCATCCGCAAGGAGATCCGGTCGGGGTGTCGCTCACGGCCCCAAACGATTTGTACAGGGTTCCAGCCCACCAAACGGGCGACGCTTGGCATACCCGGCCACGGTGCCTAGTTTGTCCCAAGCCCACCTGTACCGGGTGCCACTTGGTAAACTACTAACGCTACCTACAAACACCAGAAACTAGTTGCAACTCCTGGACAGAGATCAGGTTGATTAATAAGTCGAGAGGGGCACTTAAGCATTCCAATGCGTGGTAGTAACTGTTCATGGATCACAAACACAGAACTCAGTTCCTGAGGATGGCTGCAATGAGACAACCCACCATGTACTCCTACATGGCCTCTCACCGCTACCTTTACCAAATTGTGTTCACACACATAGCTCAAACATGGTAGGACATGTTCACAACATTCCAATTCATCCACGATGAATCAGACCTGACTCAAGTCTAAGCATAGTAGGCATGACAAACTAGCATGAATGAGTAGGCACATCAGGGCTCAAACAACTCCTACTCATGCTAGTGGGTTTCATCTATTTACTGTGGCAATGACAGGTCATGCAAAGGATAAGGGGTTCAACTACAGCAGCAAGTAACAGATGTATCATTATTGTCCTAATGCAATAAAAGAGAGCAGGAGCGAGAGAGTGGGATTGTATCGGAATGAACAAGTGGGTTTTGCTTGCCTGTCACTTCTAAAGATGGTATATCTCTTCATCGGTGCCATCGAACTCATCGTCGGAACCACATCTATCGAGAGGGGAAAAACACCGGCAAACAAGGAAGAACACAATCAATGCAATGCACAATATGATGCATGATCATGACATGGCAATGTGCTATGGTTTGAGCTAATGCAACTAGCAGCAAGTTTAATGGAGTTGGTTTGAACCCTAGGTTCAAATTCAAACTCCATATGTTATTATTCAAATGCCTTTATTTGTTTTGCCCAATTCAGCAACTATAAGTTGTTCTAACATGCATGAAACCAGTACAGATGGATAGATTCAATTTTCCTGATCATTTTTCATATATAATTTATTTCATTCTGAGTTACGGTTGAATTTATATGAATTTTTGAAGTTTTGGATATTTTCTGGAATTTCCTGAATAAGAATAAATCGAGAGAAAGGTTAACTGCGTCAGCATGACGTCTGTGTGACATCAGCAGGTCAACAGACCGGGTCCAGGTCAAACCTGACGTGTGGGGTCCACACGTCAGTGACTAACTAACTAATCTAAATTAATTAGCACTAATCTAATCCTAATCTAGCTTAGTTAAGCCCTAGGCCCACATGTCAGTACCAGCAGGCTAATTAAGCTTAATTAACACTTAACTAAAATTAGCAGGGGCCTGGGCCCACTTGTCATAGACCCAGGGGAGGTCAACCCCCTGGTCAACTGAGGCTAACTCACCGGCGGCTCGATGCCAGCGACGACAGGTGCGGCGGAGGGGCTCGGGTTCGCTCTCCCGGTGCCCAAATGAGCGGCGGAGAGCACCCACAGGGAGCCGGAGCTCGCCGCATCCAGCGCAGCAAGCAGCAGTGGCTAGGGAGGCCGGAGCTCGTTGGAAACGAGCTCGGGGCGGCGGCCGACGATCGGGCGCAAGTGGCGCGGCGGCTACGGCGTGCGAGAGAAAAACAGAGGAAGGGAGAAGAGTCAGTGGCTCACGGCGGTTGCGACGGCCGTCGAAGTGGGCTCGAGGGAGATAGGAGCTGGGCCAGGCAGTGAGGGGGATCTCCGGCAACGGCAGTTGGGTATGGGCTCGGTGAGGCCAGAGGAGCGCGCCCAGCGTCGAGTGGCGAAGCGAGGAGGTCGAGGACGTTGAGGCAGAGCTCATGGACCG
Organism: Triticum dicoccoides; assembly: GCF_002162155.2. NCBI lineage: Eukaryota > Viridiplantae > Streptophyta > Magnoliopsida > Poales > Poaceae > Triticum > Triticum dicoccoides. The sequence continues at coordinate 564,491,127 of NC_041393.1, read as the reverse complement.
GTCAGGGAAGCGAGGGGGAGGCGGTGGACACGGCAGCGGCGAGCGGCGGCGACGGTGGCGCTCGGGTATGAGAGTGAGAGAGGAGTAGAGGAGGGGAGAAGCATGGGAAAAAGGTTGAGGGGGTTCGGCATCTCTGTGGCGTCGTCTGGGCGCTTCGAGGCGGCGAGGAGACAGGCAGGCAAGGTGGAGGTGGCCGGCGCGTGCCGGCGCGTGTCGGGCACACGGCCTCCTGCCCACTGGCAGGAGGTGGAAGACGACAGGGGGAGCCCCTGGTGGGCTGGGCCAGAACAAGAGCTGGGCCGGTGCGGCTGCAGGTAGGTGGCCCAGGTAGTTTCCTTTCTCTCTCTCCTTTTTATCTCTTTCTGTTTTCTATTTTTCTGTAGTTGTTTGGGCTTTATTAAAAATACCAGAGCACTTCTAAAAATCCTGAAAATAATTGTGGGCACCTTCTGAAATATATGCAATAGCCCACATTTAGTTTCAGAATTATTTGAGCATTTAAATTATTTATAGCATTCAAATGCCCAAATTCAAATACTTTATGAGTTAATTCAAAAATCCATAAATGGCCAAGAAATATGCTCATCATTTTTGGCAGAGGTTTTCACCTTTATCAAAAATCATGAACATTTCCGAAGGCATTTTGGGTTCATTGAAGATTATTTTAGGTTGAACCTATTTGATTTGATCTAGTGCTAGGGTTTGAACAATCCCCATTTCAGGTTTAAGAGAAATTAAACATGATGCAACCATAATGTATCATGCTCATCCTCACGGAATCCTTTAGCCTTTCCTTTGCTCATTCTTTCCTTTATCTCAGCAATCTCTTTGTCAGTCTTCTGAGCCTCCCTGATCTTATCCATAGACTGAATTTCCAACACTGTTACATAATCCTTTAGAACTATTTCCAAACATAGCTCGCGAAGCTCCTCTGCTAACTCCTTTTGTAATCCTCTGGTCATAAGTGTGTTGACATGACTCTTGCGACTCAACGCATCTGCTACTACATTAGCCTTTCCGGGATGATAGTGTAACTTCATATCATAATCCTTGATGAGCCCCAACCATCTCCTCTGCCTGAGATTCAACTCCTTCTGCATGAAGATATACTTCAAACTCTTGTGATCCGTGTACACCTCACAATGGTTTCCGATGAGAAAATGTTTCCAGGTCTTCAACGCATGCACTACGGCTGCTAGCTCCAAATCGCGTGTAGCATAATTTAGCTCATGGGGTTTGAGTTGTCGTGAGGCATATGCAACAACTCTTCCCTCATGCATAAGCACTGCTCCAAGTCCTCGACGAGAAGCATAACAATACACTTGATAATCCTTGCGTTGATCTGGAAGAATCAACACTTGGGCTGTAACCAAACGTTTATTCAACTCCTGAAAATTGGCCTCACATTCATAAGTCCAATTGAACTTGGTGTCCTTCTTCAACAACTCCGTCATGGGCTTTGCAATCTTAGAGAAATTCTCAATGAACCTTCTGTAGTATCCTGCGAGTCCAAGAAAACTCCGGATTTCTCCAACCGACATGGGTGATTCCCATTTAGTCAGGGTGACAACCTTGGTGGGGTCTACTACTATTCCTTCTCCGGAGATAACATGTCCGAGGAATCCAACTTCCTTCAACCAAAACTCACACTTGCTGAACTTGGCATATAACTGATGTTCTCTAAGCTTCCCAAGTACCAAACACAAATGCTCCTTATGCTCCTCTCATTCTTTGAGTAGACCAGAATATCATCAATGAACACCACGTCAAACTTATCCAAAAACTCCATAAACACCTTGTTCATCATGTTCATGAAATAGGCAGGCGCATTAGTCAGACCAAATGACATAACGGTATACTCATATAGCCCGTACCGTGTGGTAAAAGCTGTCTTAGGTATATCCTGCTCTCGAATCTTCAGCTGGTGGTATCCTTATCGCAGATCGATCTTGGAAAATACTTTAGCTCCTTGCAACTGGTCAAATAAATCATTGATCATCGGCAATGGGTACTTGTTCTTGATCTTCACTTCATTCAACCCACGATAATCAACAACCAACCTCAACGATCCGTCCTTCTTCTCCACTAGAAGCACTGGTGATCCCCAAGGTGACAAACTTGGGCAAATATAGCCTTTTTCTAGTAACTCCTTAATCTACTTCTTAATTTCTTCCAAATCCTTTGCGGGCATCCGATACGGTCTCTTAGATATTGGCCTTGTGCTTGGCAAAAGCTCAATCAAAAACTCAATGTCTCTATCCGGTGGCATGCCTGGCAACTCCTCTGGAAATACATCAGGGAAATCCTTCACCACTTGTACTTCCTCCTGTACAACTCTTGATAAGGAATTCACTTGAGTCCTCTTCGGCACATGCCGGGATACATACTTAATGCTTCTTCCTTCTGGGGTGGTGAGCAAAATCGACTTACTGGCGCAGTCAATGTTCCCTCCATACTTTGACAACCAATCCATGCCTAATATTACATCCAGTCCTTGTGACTCCAATACTATTAGGTCTGAGGGGAACGTGTAGTTACCAATCCTTAATGGTAACCAATCACACCATAGGCTAGCCATATATTCTGCTCCTGGCGAGGTTACTAACATGGGTGACCTAAGGGCTTGGGTTGGCAGGTTATACTTATCCACAAATCCCCTTGATATGTATGAATGTGATGCACCAGTATCAAAAAGAACGATTGTAGTAAATGACTTAACCAAAAACTTACCTATAACTGCATCGGGTTGCACTTCAAGCTCCTCCATGCTAACATGGTTCACTTGTCCCCTGTTGAAAGGGTTGAGTTTCTTCCCAGAGCTTCCATTGCCATTTCCATTCTTTTCTTCAGAACACTCCGTGGCGTAATGTCCATTCTTCTCGCACTTGAAACAAGTAATGTGACTTAGATCCTTCTTGGCGGGCGTTACTGGGTTGGAACAGTTCTGGCTGTTGCTTCCTCCATTCCCATTCCCATTCTTGGGGCCACTATGGTTATGCGAACTCCCTCCATTGGAATTATGGCCTCCATGGTTATGGTGAATGTGTCCTCTCAAGTTCAGGGTAAAACGGGGCCTCTACTGAGCTCTTGATTGTACTTCCCTTGTCCATACTTCCTCTTGCGGTTGTCAATCTGCTGCTGCTTCCCTTCAATCATGAGAGCTCTATCTACCAACTCCTGGTGGTTGTTGAAGGTTGCCACTATCAACTGCATGCTCAGCTCATCATTCAGTCCTTCCAGAAACTTCTCCTGCTTAGCGGCATCTGTAGCGACGTTATCTGGGGCATAACATGCTAACTTACTAAACTCATACACATACTGGCCCCACTGTGCGTCCTCCTTGGCGCAAATTGCGAAACTCGCGCTTCTTCATGGCCATAGCTCCTGCTGAAACATGGGCAGTGCAGAAAGCCTGCTGGAACTGGTCCCATGTGACAGTGTCGATGGGGTAAGTGGCTATGAAATTCTCCCACCATGATGCTGCGGGTCCATCAAGTTGATGTGCGGCAAAACACACTCTCTCCGCATCTGTGCATCCTGCAGTGGTCAGCTCCCTTCCAATCTTGCGGAGCCAATCATCTGCAACAATCGGCTCGGTGCTACTAGAGAACACCGATGGATTCAGCCTTAGAAAACGGGCTAAGTGATCAATAGGTGGTGGTGGTGGTGGGTTGTTGTTGTTGTTCCCCTGATTCTGATTCTGAACTAGTAGTTGCATCAAGGTATTCTGCTGCTGGATCAACTGAGTGAGCTCCGGTGGGAAAGCAAATCCATTTTCACGTCTCGGAGGCATCTGATGGGTTTAGAAAAGGTGAGAAAATAGAATAGAATGAGGTCTAAAGGGAAAACACTACCCACATGCACATGAGATAAACACAATCATATCACTTCAATCAATTCAGACAAGGGCATACAATCGGTCTAACTATCATTACATGGGGGAATACTACTACTGTTATGGTGGTCGACTAGAAGTTCTAATCGGTGGAAGACTCCATGATATCTTCTCCAGCTTCATCAACATAGTCATCATCACTATTGTCGGGGTCTGAGTCGGCGTCGTCGATGATGATGTTGTCCTCCGAGCAAATGTCCTTGGAATCGTCATCTTCTCCTCCTGGCGCAGGGTCTCCCATGAATACTCCTAGCTTCCTCGTCAAATCGTCATTCTTCTCCACGAGTATCGTCATTTGCTCCTCATATCCATCACGTGTGGACTTGAGTTCTTCCTCTAGCTCCGTGATCCTGATCATTGCCTTCTTCAGGTCTATCATACCTGCACACATCTGGTTCTCTTGGCGACAAATGTGCTGGTTTAACTCCTGGGTGAAAGTTGCAATGGACCTGTCCCTCCTGGTGCTGATCATCTCCCATTTCTCATCTCGACGCCCACAAATCTGGTAGATAGTATCCTTAAGATCCTTGTGGTAAACTTATCCAATGTGTCCCATGGTGATGTGGGCTGCCATGCTCTTTCCTAGACTCCAGGTTGGTGCATCAAAGGAAAACTCTATAGGCTCAGTGACTGGCATGAACGTCCTTCCTGGAACTTGAACTCAAATCATCCAGCGCTCCTCTTCTAGTAAAGTGGCGATGTGGGTCCCTGTGAAGCTTGGTATTCCAATGTTCAGCTACCTAGTAACTTCCTTCAAGTGTCGTCCAAAAGGAGTGTCTTCATCCGGTTGTGTAAACTTATTCCTTGCATCTGCCATCCTATAGAGTGGAAAAGAGGAGAGGAGTCAGAAATGAGAAGAGAGGAGTGACCTACGGCTTTAGCTTAGTGGTCATGTACTACAGTCAGCGTGTGCTCTGATACCATCTTGTAGCGATCAGACCTCAAACAATCTAGTCTCTGTGCATCAGTGTCATCCCTGGATCGGTAATGCTGACACACACAATACTTGAGGATTTATAACAGAGGCTCAATCACACACTTATTACATCAAATGTCTCAAAAGAGAACTTATTACAATAATATGGCTTAAGGCCATCTAACAAGATAACAACAGAAGCTTGGAAGATAAAGTGAGTCCATCAACTCCAACGACATAGCTGAGTGAACGACAACAACCTATGGGACCTTACTCGTCGTCTGAAAAGTCTGCAACATGAAATGTTGCAGCCCGAAACGGGTCAGCACATGGAATATGCTGGCAATGTATCACATAGAGTAATGAACAGGTAAATGCTATCACTACATGCATATATGGCTGGTGGAAAGCCCTATGGTTCAGTTTTACATAAAACCAATTTTTCCCTACAACAAAGGAATAAATTTTATTTAACTATCATGGTGGTTGAAAAAAATTATTGAGAAGGTTCCTCCAACTCAATCCCAATTAAGCATCATCATTAACCCAATCAAATTAATTTAGAGTGATGAGATCAACATGATAATCCAAGAACCAGATACTCAAGATGTCCATAACCGGGGACACGGCTAACCATGATTAGTTTGTACACTCTGCAGAGGTTTGTGCACTTTTCCCCACAAGACACGAACACATCCATGACCGGAGATTCGAGACATAGTCTTTCTGAAGCATTAACTCCCTAGTCTGGGTAGAGAGTACCACCTACAACCCACTACATCTGCTAGTCTACCTCTTCAAGAGCTTCACGCAACTTACTCAACTACGCCAGAGCCCATAATGGCTTGTGGCTGCACACAGAAGTTTCTAGCATGAATAATCTTATGATCCCTTTGAGCTTGTGTGGCGAACCGTAGGATGATCACACAGGTACTCCGGGATATCCTAGGACAACACTGGATTCTCCAGGTGCCCTGACAACCACTGGGTACTCCAGGGTGCCTCAACCAATCCACCCAGATGTGTATTTAAGTAGCCACCTTAAGTTAACCATTAATTAACATAGTCACATCTATCATGGATACACTCATCCAATCCACGTCTATGAGCATAGCATAGCAATATAAGCATAACATAGAAGTAACTCCCAAAGATTTGATAATAAATAGGGCAATAGGTTCTACCTCATCATCTACTTCCCAAACCCACATGTTATTCAGATCCTAACCATGCAATGTTTGAGGATTGATCTAATGCATAAAATCTGGGTAATAAGGAGGTATGATCAAAGTGTTACTTGCCTTGCTGATGATCCGCAAAACCTAGAGACTCGTAGTAGCACGCTTCGCACTCTGGGTAGTCTATCGCAAACAAACAATAACAAACATAAGCACTCAACTAGAAGCACAGGTAAAACTCAAATAAGAGATCTAACCAGAAAGTTCAACTGAAGAAGTCCGGTTTGCAAAAAGAATCAAATCAAACGGAGCAACGAAACTCAAACTATGAAAGAAACAAGATTCATTTACTAATCTGGACTAAAGTCAAATTTTACAGTACCAAAATCTTGTTCAAGTTGGTTAAACAGAAAGAGGGCTTCGGACAAAGATCCAGGCGCTTGAATCACCTGAATCGGATAAACGAGCGAAAAGATAAACTAAAACGAAGATCAGAGCAGAAATCGCGATCGAAAATAATCACGGAAAAACCCTGGAAAATAAAACAAGACGAATAGGCTAACAAACAAACGTTCACTGTCTGCGGCTAACAGACGAACAACATTCATTAAAACGAATGTATGGACGTACGTCTGCTATTTAACTGAACCAAAAAACCGAACCGAAACTAAAAAAACGAATCAAGGGTTTCTATAAAACCGAATGATTTTTCCAGGAAAACCGGCGGCGGCTACCTCGGCGGCGGCGACGGTGGGTGGCTGATAACCCACAAGTGTAGGGGATCGCAACAGCTTTAGAGGGTGAAGTACAACCCAAATTTATTGATTCGACACAAGGGAAGCCAAAGAATATTCTTGAGTATTAGCAGTTGAGTTGTCAATTCAACCACACCTGGATAACTTAGTATCTGCAGCAAAGTGTTTAGTAGCAAAAGTGGTATGATAGTAATGGTAACGGTATAAACAGTAAAGGTAAATGTTTTTGGGTTTTTGTAGTAGTTGTAACAGTAGCAACGGAAAAGTAAATAAGCAAAGAACAATATGTGAAATGCTCTTAGGCAATGGATCAGTGATGGATAATTATGTCGGATGCGATTCCTCATGCAATAGTTATAACATAGGGTGATATAGAACTAGCTCCAATTCATCAATGTAATGTAGGCATGCATTCCGTAAATAGTCATACATGCTTATGGAAAAGAACTTGCATGACATCTTTTGTCCTACCCTCCCGTGTTCAGCGGGGTCCTTACGGAAACTAAGGGATATTAAGGCCTCCTTTTAATAGAGAACCAGACCAAAGCATTAACACATAGTGAATACATGAACTCCTCAAACTACAGCCATCACCGAGAAGTATCCCGATTATTGTCACTTCGGGGTTGTCGGATCATAACACATAATAGGTGACTATAGACTTGCAAGATAGGATCAAGAACACACATATACTCATGAAAACATAATAGGTTCAGATCTGAAATCATGGCACTCGGGCCCTAGTGACAAGCATTAAGCATAGCAAAGTCATAGCAACATCAATCTCAGAACATAGTTCATACTAGGGATCAAACCCTAACAAAACTAACTTGATTACATGGTAAATCTCATCCAACCCATCACAGTCCAGTAAGCCTATGATGGAATTACTCATGCACGGCGGTGAGCATCATGAAATTGGTGATGGAGGATGGTTGATGATGACAACGGCGACGAATCCCCCTCTTCGGAGCCCCGAACGGACTCCAGATCAGCCCTCCAGAGAGAGATTAGGGCTTGGCGGTGGCTCCTTGTCGTGAAACGCAATGAAACTTTCTCCTTGATTTTTTTCTCCACGAGACGGTATATATGGAGTTGGAGTTGAGGTCGGAGGAGGTCCGGGGGCCCCACGAGATAGTAGGGCGCGCCCTAGGGGGGGGGGGCGCCCCCCTGTCGCGTGGACAGCCCGTGGCCCCCCTGACCTTGATTCTTTTGCCAAAAATTCTTATTAAATCTGAAAAGTGCCTCCGTGGATTTCCAGGACATTCCGAGAACTTTTCTTTTCTACACATAAAACAACATCATGGCAGTTCTGCTGAAAACAGCATCAGTCCGGGTTAGTTTCATTCAAATCATGCAAGTTAGAGTCCAAAACAAGGGCAAAAGTGTTTGGAAAAGTAGATACGTTGGAGATTTATCAACTCCCCCAAGCTTAAACCTTTGCTTGTCCTCAAGCAATTCAGTTGATAAACTGAAAGTGATAAAGAAAAACTTTTACAAACTTCGTTTGCTCTTGTTGTTGTAACATGAAAAGCTAGCATTCAAGTTTCAGCAAATATTATGAACTAACCATACTCACAATAACACTAGGTCTCACAATTACTCATGTCAATAGCATAATCAGCTAGCGAGTCATAATAATAAAACTCGGATGACAACATTTTCTAAAAATAATCATAACATGATATAACAAAATGGTATCTCGCTAGCCCTTTCTGAGACTGCAAAACATAAATGCAGAGCACCTTTAAAGATCAAGGACTGACTAAACATTGTAATTCATGGTAAAAGAGATCCAGTCAAGTCATACTCAATATAAACCAATGATAATGAATGCAAATGACAGTGTGCTCTCCAGCGGGTGCTTTTTAATAAGAAGGGTGATGACTCAACATAAAAAGTAAATAGATAGGCCCTTCATAGAGGGAAGCAGGGATTTGTAGAGGTGCCAAAGCTCGATTTTAAAATAGAGATTGAATAACATTTTGAGCGGCATACTTTCACTGTCAACGCAACAACTATGAGATGGCTGTATCTTTCATAATACATGCATTATAGGCAGTTCCCAAACAGAATGGTAAAGGTTTATACTCCCCCAACCACCAACAAGCATCAATCCATGGCTTGCTCGAAACAACGAGTGCCTCCAACATACAACAGCCCTGGGGGAGTTTTGTTATAATTATTTTGATTTTCTTTGATCTTTTTGGATCATGGGACTGGGCATCCCGATTACCGGCCCTTTCTCATGAATGAGGAGCGGAGTCCACTCCTCTTGAGAATAACCCACCTAGCATGGAAGATATAGGCAGCCCTAGTTGAAACATGAGCTGCTCGAGCATACAAAACAGAATTTCATTTGAAGGTTTGGAGTTTGGCACATACAAATTTACTTGGAACGACAGGTAGATACCGCATATAGGAAGGTATAGTGGACTCATATGGAACAACTTTGGGGTTTAAGGAGTTTGGATGTACAAGCAGTATTCCCGCTTAGTACAGGTGAAGGCTAGCAAAAGACTCGGAAGCGACCAACTGAGAGAGCGACAACAGTCGTAAACATGCATTAAAATTAATTCACATCGAGTACAAGCATGAGTAGGATATAATACACCATGAACATAAATATCATGAAGGCTATGTTGATTTGATTCAACTACATGCGTGAACATGTGCCAAGTCGAGTCACTCAATTCATTCAAAGGAGGATACCATCCCATCATACCACATCATAATCATTCTAATAGCATGTTGGCACGCAAGGTAAACCATTATAACTCATAGCTAATCAAGCATGGCACAAGAAACTATAATCTCTAAATGTCATCGCAAATATGTTTACTTCATAATAGCTGAATCAGGACGATGAATCATCATATTTACAAAAACAAAATTGGTCGAGTTTATACCAGCTTTTGTCATCCCAATAAGTCCATCATAAATCATCATTATTGCCTTTCACTCGCACGACCGAACGAAGTGTATAATAATAAGAGTGCATGTGCATTGGACTAAGCTGGAATCTGCAAGCATTCAACTCAAGAGAGAAGACAAGTAATATGGGCTCTAAATATAAATAAACAATCATGCATATGAGAGCCACTAAGCATTTTCAATATAGTCTTCTCGACCCCCAAAAGAAAGAAAAGAAAATAAAACTATTTACATGGGAAAGCTCCCAACAAGTAAAAGAAGAATGAGAAATCTTTTTGGGTTTTCCTTTTAATTTCTACTACAAGCAAGGAAATTAAACTAACTATTTTTTTTGGTTTTTCTTAAGGCTTGACAGACACACAAGAAGAAAACTAGAAAAAGAAATTTACACTAACGTGGATAATACAATGAAAGAGTATGAGCACCGACGACTAGTGTGTGAACATGAATGTAAAGTCGGTGAGAAATACGTACTCCCCCAAGCTTAGGCTTTTGGCCTAAGTTGGTCTAATACCAAGGACTGCCGCTACTCTCTCCGGTGTAAGGAGAGGTGTAATCAGGATAATACTGGCTGGTCATCTCCGGATCCCACTGGACAGATGATGCACGATAAGGGTCCAGCTCAGGTTCCGGCTCAGGTTCAGGTTCCAGAGTAAAAGCTTGGGCTAGATGGTTGTTCACTGCCTCCGGCGTGACAAGACGACTTTCTGCAAGCAAATCAAATAACAGAGGTGCAGGCAAAATAATGAGCTCAAAGTGTTTCTTATTAAATCTAAGTCTATACAGGAGGATCTTTTCTTCGTCGTCAACAATAAACTTGTGTGCTACCATGCTCTTATAATCTAAAATGTGAGGAGGCAGTTTTGTCTCCTCCTCCTCAAGGTGCCTAATAGGTATCTAAAAATGTTCAGCAAGACTTGCAACATAGATACCTCCAAATATGGGGCCTTTTGTACGATTCAGGGCTAGCCGTTTAGCAACGACGGCACCCATACTAAAAGTATTGTCTCCCAGCAAAGCATGTTGAAGAATAATAATATCTGGAACGCTCAAATTTCCACTATTCCCATGGCCAATCAAGCATCTACTAGCAAATATGGCAAAGTAGCGTAAAACAGGAAAGTGTATGCTAGAGACTTTTGCCTCAGAGCCCTTCTTTGGCTCTTCTACAATAATAGTTTTAACGAAGCCATCCACATCTTCATGATGGGGTTCATCTAATTCTCCCTCATAAGGTATCCTACATACCGCACAAAAATGACGTAAAGACATTTCTTTGAATTCATCATATAAATGAAATGATACTACAGGCGGTGACATCTTAGGATAATAATAAAAGTTTTGCACAAAAGTATTGGTAAGTAAGAGATACTGATCGATTCGGTCGTTCATGAAACCGGTGAGGCCTACAGTCCCGATTAAAGCATAAAAGTCTTCATGAATTCCGGCTTCCTTCAAGAAATCCTCACATGGCCATTCACATGACCATACTTCCGCTAAGCGAGGAAGATTATACTTGGGCTTTTCCTTCTCTTTGTCTTGTTTTTCCTTAGAGCTTTGGCTAGAAGAGCCTTTAAAGAACCTCCCTAACATTTTCTGAAAATTTCTGAAATTTTAGTAACTTCAAAAATAGAAGTGGATAAAACTAAACAAGATTGATAGCAACTACTCCTACAAGTGCCTAGAGCCTATATCATGCATTGGAATTGCTTGGGACCTCAAAAATTTAACATGCAAGCTCAAGAACATGGTCACCTATGCAGCAAAAATTTGCGACGAATAAAGCACTAGAACAAAAACTAATTGGACCAATGGAGAAGTCACATACCTAGCAACAATCTCCCAAAGCAGTTTTGCGAATGGGGCTTTGAGCTAAGAGATCAAAAATCGTAGCAAAACGAGCTAGAACTCGGGCATGAACTAGATGGGGATTTTTTTGGGTAGAAGATGGAGTGTGTGAGTGCTGGCATAAGTGGAGGGGAGCCACCAGGGGCCCACGAGACAGGGGGGCACGCCCTACAGGGGGGCGCCCTCCTCTCTCGTGACCTGGTGCTTGGCCCTCCTGTAGTGTTTTCAGTGCCTAAAATCCTCAAATATTCCAGAAAAACTCATACTAAATTTGCAGGGCATTTGGAGCACTTTTATTTTCGGACTATTTTTTAATTGCACGGATAAATCAGAAAACAGACAGATAATACTATTTTTTCTTTATTTATTCTAAATAACAGAAAGTAAAAAGCGGGTACAGAAGGTTGTGCCTTCTAGTTTCATCCATCTTGTGATCATCAAAATGAATCCACTAACAAGGTTGATCAAGTCTTGTTAACAAACTCATTTCGAATAACACGGTACCGAAGAAATTTCGAATAACACTAAGTTACCTCAACGGGGATATGAAAATCCCCAACAATAAGAAAATCATACTTTTTCTTGACAGTAGGAAGAGGAAATTCAAAACCTCCAAAAATGATAGTTGGAACTTTTTCGATAGAATTGATGCTATGAACTTGAGATTGTTTCCTTGGAAAGTGTACTGTACGCTCATTACCATTAACATGAAAAGTGTCATTGCCTTTGTTGCAATCAATAATAGCCCCTGCAGTATTAAGAAAAGGTCTACCAAGGATAATAGACATACTATCGTCCTTGAGAATATCAAGAATAACAAAGTCCGTTAAGATAGCGACATTTGCAACCACAAGAGGCACATCCTCACAAATACCGACAGGTATAGTAGTTGTTTTATCAGCCATTTGCAAGGATATTTCAGTAGGTGTCAACTTATTCAATTCAAGTCTACGATATAAAGAGAGAGGCATAACACTAACACCGGCTCCAAGATCACATAAAGCAGTTCTAACATAATTTCTTTTAATAGAGCATGGTATAGTTGGAACACCTGGATCTCCAAGTTTCTTTGGTATTCCACCCTTAAAAGTGTAATTAGCAAGCATGGTGGAAATTTCAGCTTCTGGTATCTTTCTTTTATTTGTAATGATATCCTTCATATATTTAGCATAAGGATTTACTTTAAGCATATCAGTTAAGCGCATACGTAAGAAAATACGTCTGATCATTTCAGCAAAGCGCTCAAAATTCTCATCATCCTTTGACTTGGATGGTTTAGGAGGAAAGGGCATGGGTTTCTGAACCCATGGCTCTCTTTATTTACCGTGCTTCCTAGCAATAAAATCTCTCTTATTATAACGTTGATTCTTTGATTGTGGGTTATCAAGATCAACAGCAGGTTCAATCTTTATATCATAGTTTTTGCTAGGTTGAGCGTCAACATGAACATTATCATTAACATTATCGCTAGGTTCATGTTCATCACCTGATTGTGTTTCAGCATCAGAGATAGAAATATCATTGGGATTCTCAGGTGTGTCTACAGTAGGTTCACTAGAAGCATGCAAGGTTCTATCGTCTTTCTTTTTCTTCTTCTTAGAAGAATTAGGTGCCTCTAAATTATTTCTCTGAGAATCTTGCTCGATTCTCTTAGGGTGGCCTTCAGGATACAAAGGTTCCTGAGTCATTCTACCAGTTCTAGTAGCCACTCTAACAACAAAGTCATTTTTATTATGCAATTCATTAAGCAAATCATTTTGAGCTTTGAGTACTTGCTCAGCTTGAGTAGCAACCATAGAACCATAGAAGCAACCGGTGAAGTTCATCTTTAACTCTAGCCAGATTATCACCTACGCGTCCTATCTCGAAAGCATTATTCTTTAACTCTCTACCAACATAAGCATTAAAAATTTCTTGTCTAGCCATAAAGTCATCAATTTCGTCTAAGCATGGGCTATGAAATTTAGTAGAGGGTATTTCAACTTTATCATATCTATAGAGAGAATTTACCTTTACTACCTGTGTCGGGTTATCAAGACAATGTGGTTCTTCAGGCGGTAAATTAAGACCATGTATCCCTTTAATAGGTGGTAAATTCTTAACATCTTTAGCTTTAATACTTTTTTTCATTGATTTCTTTGCCTCTTGCATATCTTCAGGACTGAGAAATAAAACACCTCTCTTCTTTGGAGTGGGTTTAGGGATAGGCTCAGGAGTTGGCTCAATTGGTTCAGGAATTACTTCAGGAACTGGCTCGGGAAGAGTCCAATTATTTTCATTAGTCAACATATTATTCAATAGTATTTCAGGTTCGTCGACTATTCTTTCCCTGAAAACACAACCAGCACAACTATCCAAGTGGTCCTTGGAAGCATCGGTTAGTCCATTATAAAAGATATCAAGTATTTCATTTTTCTTAAGAGAATGATCAAGCAAAGCATAAAGTAACCGGAGAAGCCTCCCCCAAGCTTGTGGGAGACTCTCTTCTTTGATTTGCACAAAATTATATATTTCCCGCAAGGCAGCTTGTTTCTTATGAGCAGGAAAATATTTAGTAGAGAAGTAATAAATCATATCCTGGGGACTACGCACACAACCAAGAGCAAGAGAATTATACCAAGTCTTAGCATCACCCTTTAATGAGAACAGAAATATCTTAAGGATATATAAATAGCGAGACTTCTCATCATGAGTAAATAGGGTGGCTATATCATTCAACTTGGTAAGATGTGCCACAATAGTTTTAGATTCAAGGCCATAAAAAGGATCGGATTCAACTAATGTAATAATATCAGGATCAACAAAGAATTCACAATCCTTATCAGTAACACAGATAGGTGAAGTAGAAAAAGTAGGATCGGCTTTCATTCTAGCATTAAGAGACTACTGCTTCCATTTAGCTAATAATTTCTTAAGATCAGATCTATCATTGCAAGCAAGAATTTCCATAGCAGCTTTTTCATTCATAACATAACCCTTAGGAACAACAAGTAAAACATAATCATTGGGGGAACATTCATCATCACTATCATCAATAGCATCTTCAATATTTTCAGTCCCCCTAACTCTAGCAAGTTGTTCATCAAGAAATTCACCTAATGGCAAAGTAGTATCATGCACAGAAGTAGTTTCATCATGCATAGCAGAAGTGGCATCATCAATAACATGCGACATATCAAAATTCATAGCAGTAGCAGGTTTAGGTGTCGCAAGTCTACTAATAACGGAAGGAGAATCTAGTGCAGAGCTAGATGGCAGTTCCTTACCTTCCCTCGTAGTTGAGGGATAGATCTTGGTCTTAGCGTCTTTCAAGTTCTTCATAGTGATCAACAGATATAAATCCCAAGTGACTCAGAGAATAGAGCTATGCTCCCCGGCAACGGCGCCAGAAATTAGTCTTGATAACCCACAAGTATAGGGGATCGCAACAGCTTTCGAGGGTGAAGTACAACCCAAATTTATCGATTCGACACAAGGGGAGCCAAAGAATATTCTTGAGTATTAGCAGTTGAGTTGTCAATTCAACCACCCCTGGATAACTTAGTATCTGCAGCAAAGTGTTTAGTAGCAAAAGTGGTATGATAGTAATGGTAATGGTAGCAACAGTAAAGGTAAGTGTTTTTGGGTTTTTGTAGTTGTTGTAACAGTAGCAACAGAAAAGTAAATAAGCGAAGAACAATATGTGAAAAGCTCGTAGGCAATGGATCAGTGATGGATAATTATGCCGGATGCGATTCCTCATGCAATAGTTATAACATAGGGTGATATAGAACTAGCTCCAATTCATCAATGTAATGTAGGCATGTATTCCGTAAATAGTAATACGTGCTTATGGAAAAGAACTTGTATGACATCTTTTTTCCTAGCCTCCCGTGTTCAGTGGGGTCCTTACGGAAACTAAGGGATATTAAGGCCTCCTTTTAATAGAGAACGGACCAAAGCATTAACACATTGTGAATACATGAACTCCTCAAACTACGGTCATCACCGAGAAGTATTCCGATTATTGTCACTTCGGGGTTGTCGGATCATAACACATAATAGGTGACTATAGACTTGCAAGATAAGATCAAGAAAACACATATATTCATGAAAATATAATAGGTTCAGATCTGAAATCATGGCACTTGGGCCCTAGTGACAAGCATTAAGCATAGCAAAGTCATAGCAACATCAATCTCAGAACATAGTGGATACTTGGGATCAAACCCTAACAAAACTAACTTGATTAAATGGTAAATCTCATCCAACCCATCACCGTCCAGTAAGCCTATGATGGAATTACTCACGCACGGCGGTGAGCATCATGAAATTGGTGATGGAGGATGGTTGATGATGATGACGGCGATGAATCCCCCTCTCCGGATCCCCGAACGGACTCCAGATTAGCCCTCCCAAGAGAGATTAGGGCTTGGCGGCGGCTCCGTGTCGTGAAACGCAATGAAACTTTATCCTTGATTTTTTTCTCCCCGAGACGGTATATATGGAGTTGGAGTTGAGGTCGGAGGAGGTCCGAGGGCCCACGAGATAGGAGGGCGCGCCCTAGGGGGGCACCCCCTGTCTCGTGGACAGCCCGTGCGCCCCCTGACCTTGATTCTTTTGCCAAAAATTCTTATTAAATCTGAAAAGTGCCTCCATGGATTTCCAGGACATTCCGAGAACTTTTCTACACATAAAACAACATCATGGCAGTTCTGCTGAAAACAACGTCAGTCCGGGTTAGTTTCATTCAAATCATGCAAGTTAGAGTCCAAAATGAGGGCAAAAGTGTTTGGAAAAGTAGATACGTTGGAGATGTATCAGTGGCTCCGGTGACAGGGTCGGCGGTGGGGCGGCGGCGGTGAGTGCGCGCGGCTGCGGCGGCGCCGTGGGATTCGAGGCGAGGTGGGGCGGCGGCTAGGGTTTGGCGGCGGGGTGGCCTGGGGCCTTTTAAGGGCCGGCCGGGTCGGGAGTCCAGGTCGGACACGACCCGGTTAGGTCGGTTACTTTTTTTTCTTTAAAATAAATCCCGACGGAGAAAATGTAACAAAAGAAATACTAAACGGAGTCGAAAAATCCCGAAATAAATTTTCGCGGTCCTCTAACAATATTGCGGACAAAGTGAACACTTATTTGTGCCTCTAATGCAATTTTGAAAAAACACATTTTTTCCTAATTCAAATAAAATAGCAACAAAACTCCGAATAAAAATCTTAGTTGATTTTAATATTTTTCCTGCAATAGTTCTTTGTTTTGGAGAAGTCATTTTATCCTCTCTCTTTTATTTTCATAAAAGTAATATTTGAAGAGAAAATAATTAAAACCAAATGATCCTCTTTTCAAAATTTGAGAAAACTCAAATATGAAAATAACGAAATCCCCAACTCTCTCCATGGGTCCTTGAGTTGCTTAGTATTTCTAGGATCAACCAAAATGCAATAAAATATGATTTGCAATGATGATCTAATGTATAACATTCCAAATTGAAAATTTGGGATGTTACATTGGCCTGTCTTGAGCAATTTCTTCAGGTGCAGCAACAGATGCTTCAGCTGGCCTGGTAGATTCTTCAGGCACAACACTAGTGGTTGCCCTGGCAGTTTCTTCAGAGGCTGGAATTTCTTCAGCAGCCCTGGTACTTGTAGTTTCATCAGCAGCCTGATTTTCATCAGCGGTGCTGGCATTTCCTTCAGTGGCTTGAGCAGATGCTTCAGCCGGAGTGACTTCAACGTGCACAGGATCAGCAACACTTGAAGTGAATTTCTTCGCCATCTTGACGAATCTGACCTTGGTTCCCAGCCATTCTGCCTTGTAGGCGTCGAATTCATCACTGAGCTTTTTGATTTCAGATTGAAGTCCAATGAGCTGCTCAGGCGAAAGACTCAGAATGTTATCTTTCAGAAAGTGTTGCTTCTTATATTGAGCTTTCGTAGCCACTCTGGCTTGATCAAATTTCCATTTTTCTTCAGCAATGAACGACATCACCATGTGACTTTGTCCAGGAGTGAGGCCCAACTCTGGCATTGGAGCATTTGGATCTTTGTGCCAGAGATCGATGAAATCCAGGATCTTCTTCCGATCCAGTAGAAGGGGCACAACACTCCCTTTGGCTCTAGCGGCCCACTGTTGTCTGTCCTTGATAATATCAGCTAATTCATCATCATCAGCCTTATCATCAGATGGAGTTTGGAAGATCACCTGCTTCTTGTGAGGACTTGGTCTAGTGCCTCGTCCAGCAGTGGCCTTGGTCTTCAGCAGTGTGGAACTGATTGAAGAAGGATGAGCTGAAGAACTTGCAGAAGCTACTGAGGCAATTGATATGCCAGTGGTCCTTTGGCAAGTGGTGAGATGCACAGGTGCCGAGGATTTTGCCGGAGGAGCTGAGGGTTTTGAAGCCCGAGGAATTTGTGCAGTCTGAGGAACTAGGGCAGTCTGAGGAATTTGCCTCAGTGGCACAGAGGAGCTTGGTCGTGAGGGCATTGAAGAAGAACTTGGCCATGAGGGCATTGCTGAGGAACTTGGAGGTTTATGGGCAGGCTTCTTTTGCATAGCATTCTTGCTTGAAGAAGCCTCGGCAGCTGCAGCTGCATAATCCTCATTGAATTTCTTCACTGCTTCTTTGGCCTGCTTGGCCAATTTAGCTTGCCGCCTGGCCCATTCATCAGCATAATCATCACCACGTTTAAGTCTTGTTGGATCAGCTCTTTGGCCAGGTGCTAGAGGAGGTCTTGAGCATGGAGGGTGAAGAGCGAATTTCTTCATGTATTTGGGAGTGACATATCTGTACTCCCTCCATTCTCTTGCCCATCTTCTTTCAATCCTCTGTATCGCACTTTGCGATCATTTTTAGTCTCCTTGCCATGAGTTGCCTCAACAGGCGTGCAGTACCCTGCATAGATGTCAGCAGGGATCTCAAAGGCAGTATTTACTTCAAGCTTCTTTCCTCCTTTCCGAGGCCTTTTACCATCTGCCATTTTCTTTAGGTGAGGAATTTGAACAATTGAGTTCTCTGAAGAAGTGTGCAGCTTTTCTTTGAGGAATGCTGCAAATGAGTTAAGTTGATGAGAACCTAGTGATTCAGCAGCAGACATGTGTACCTGTGAACAGAGTATAGGTGCAAAGAATTTGGAGAGGTCATATGCGTTCTTAGAAGTTTTTGTAAAACTGAACAAGTTTGAGGAAATTGACCCGATGTGTCTTGAAGAATTTCAGTAAGCGTTCTTTGACTTAGGTTCTAGAATTGTGCGGATCGTGAGAGTCACACAATTGAGGAATCATGAAGAAAAACGTCACTTATTGAAACAGATCAAGAACTAAAGATTTGTGCTAGGTGTTTAGAGTGTGGAGGTTGAAGAATAAACACCTTTTGAAGATTTGATGAAAAACATTAGTAGAATAAATGCAGTAAAAGTAAATTTTAATTACCCTTGATGAAGAAAAGGACGAACAAAAAGGTGTTGATTTGGAAGTTCGTCAGCTCGGATCTTCCATGCCCTAACTTGGCGGAGGAAGACGTCTACGGCGGTGGCGGAGAGAAGATTTGCAATATGTTTTTTGGTACCATTTTTGCTCTAGTTTTTTAACCGTTTGTCATAACGAGGCGTGTAATACACCATTCAAAAGCTATGGATTAGGCGCAACTTCGCCATGTTGAACACTTTTCAAGATTCCTCATGGTTTTGGAGCAGTTTTGAAAATGGTGCGTCCCACAACGAGTGGCAACGAGCGTTTTTTAGTGTTTTTTTCAAAACCACTCGTCGGAATGAAGCAAATGATACACCATTGGATAGATATCGTCGAGGCGCATCTTTTTCATATCTATTCTTTTCTCTAATTCGTTACAGTTTAAGAGCAGTTTCAAATTTACTAAATCGCAGAATTCTTTTTTTTATTTTTTTTTCAAATTTTTGGTACTGTTTTTCCTCCATTTTTTAACCGTTTGTTGAAACAAGGCGTGTAATATACCGTTGAAAATCTATGGACGAGGCGCAACTTTCATACGTCGAAATGTTTTTGAGTTTCCTTACGGTTTTAAGTTAATTTTGAAAATCTTGCGGCGGACGACGAGTGGCAGCGGCCGTTTTTCGCGAAATTTTTACAAACCACTTGTCGGAATGAGTCAAATGATACGCCATTGGAAAGATATCGATGAGGCGCAACTTTTTCATGTAGAACACTCTCTCTAATTATTTAAGGTTTAAGAGGAATTTCGAATTTACCGAAATGCGGACACTCTGTTTTTTGTGACACCCAAATCGACGTGGGTACTTCATCCGACTGAAAACCGCACTGCATCGAACGAAAAATCGCACTGCATCAGATGGGTAAGAGAACCGCATGGTTTCTTTTATTCAAACATAATTTTTTCAAGGACGAGAAAGTAATGCCCTTCACATCGGGTGTAATTGAACCACAACACTATCAAGAAGTGAACCACATTGCTTTTTTTTTCACTTCCATAACAATTTTTTTGCACTGACGAGATGAACAACATCATACGGCCAACCGCACTGCTTCAGAATGAAAACCGCACTACATTGGATGGGCAAGCGAGCTGCATGGTTCTTGTACACTTTTTCTATTTTATTTTTATGAATAAGTTCTTTTTTTATGAACGAGAGTGGACCGCAGAGAGTAGGGCAAGTGAACCACATCATATATCAAAGTGAACCGCATTACTATTTTCTTGTTTGCAAAATTTTTCGCACTTTCATGTTGCGGCGAGTGAACGACATCACTCTCAAAAGTGAACCACATCCAAAGATCAAACGCACCGAATGTGTAGATGTAGTCGACTGAATTTTAAGACACACGAAACAAATTGCACTTCATAGAGAGGGGTAATGAGCTGCTACACAAAATGTAGTGAACTACTTTTTTCAATCGTCCCACAAACAAAACAAATTGCATCAGAAAAAGAAGTGAACCTCCCGTGGGGATTTCTTTCTTTTTTCTGCACACTGACATGCCATTGAGGTGTGTTCTCACAAAAAGTGATGTTTACCAGATTGCATGTGTGCGCACCCCGCACTGCATAACCACTGAAAATGCGTCGTCGCACAACCAAAATCGTACCGCAATATCGATACAATTATTTTTCTCTTTCCTTTTTTCACAAAGTGAACCACAAAGGGATTTACAACGAATTGCACCTTTATTGTAAAGATGAATACAAACATTTTTCACTGCATAATTATATTGGACCGCTGAGGGGTTGGCGGCAATGGGGCATGTGCCCTGTGCATGATGAGGGAGGGAGTACAGGGGCAAAGTCGTTGCCCTCACGGTCAAATAGAAAGCACCACCTGCGCCATATTCGTCGGCGAGAAGTGAGGAAAGGTGGAATTGGACGATGCACACTGCACTGGAACCGCACAAAATGGTACTGCCGGAGATAGCAACCCTATGGCAAATGGCACACAGGGCTCCGGTGTACTGAGCTCAGGCTCCTCGCGTGTTATCCTCTATGTAGTCCATGGACTAGGCACTAGAACATGCCACCTGAAGAGAGAACAAAAGAGCAAGAGGGAATCAGATGTGGCAAATGGCAATCTGCAGAACAACACCCATGGCCAACAACAAACAAAAACTGAACCACAAAAATTGCAGTAGGCCAAAAAAATTAGAGAGCTGCACACAAATTTGCAGGGGAGCTGCATATGCATACACACAGCAGGGAAACTGCACACGCACACTAGCTTCACACCCATGCAGTTATCCCCGTGAGGTAGGTGCCGGAGCCGGCGACTGGTGGCGCTCCGGTGGCCACAGTGATACGTACCGGTAGGAGGTGGAGTTGGCGGTGGATTGGGAAGTTTAGGGGCGATGGGACCCCTGGATTTCTGCTGATCCGGCCCAGGGTCGACGGAGGGAAGCAGAGGTACGGAGGACACCGCGACGCCCGGAGCCGCGGTACGGGACGGTGGAGGCATCCCAGATCGGGGCCGCGGCCGTGGTGGCTCTGTCGAGGGCACCCACGACGCCATATAGGTGGTGGCCAACGAAGGAGGACGGTTCTAGGCCGGAGAGGAGGGTGGAGAGGAGGAGCACGGGAACCTGTGCCTCTGGATTTTTTCGATGCTTTGTGGGGGGAGCGTGTGTACGGGCGCTGCATCGAGGTCGAGGACCTCAAGAATCCTCGATCCGGCCGTATTACCCAGAGGGATTTAGAGAACTCAAACTGACGCATCGCATGAGACACACCGCCGAACCGCACGAGACTCCCCACCAGACTGCACGGTACGCCCAATCGAATCACCGACGACGAGATGGGGCGCATGGCCTCGGAGGGAGAGAAGGGAAGGGGCAGAGGAGTAGGAGGGGCGGTGAAGGACAAGATAGGGGTCACCGGTTCCCAGTAGATCGACGTGTGTTGGAGGAGCTGCTTGCCCTCCCGAGGATGGAGAAGCTGCACGCATGCACGCCTGACGATGATGCCTCGCACCTGTGGGTGGGGTGAGCGGTGCGGGAACGACGAAGGAGGGTGGTGGAGGGCCTAGATCCGATGGTGACTGGCCTGGTGGCACGAAGTGTTAGGTCACGTCTTCGGCAGTGCAGGAGGAGGAAGAGAGGGCGTTGCAGGTGTGAGGCGAGGTGGAGCCACATATCTCACCAAGGGCCGCGGCTCAGGCTCGCCGGCCTCTTTTTCCACCTCGGCCCGGCTGGTAGGGGAGGGGAAGGGAGGTGGTGGGGTGGTTCTATTGGGGGCACTGGGGGTGGGCTGGTTGTGGGGCGCCAGGAGTAGGATGGTGGTGAGGCTTCGGGGTGGTGGGTGGTGGTGAGGCGCCGCCGCGGGTGGGAGGTGTCATGGAAAAGAAGGTGGGGATTGGGGGTAGTGGGCTGCTTTGGTAGGGAAGGAGAGGTGTTTGTAGAATAAGCCCCTATGTTAGCAGAATAAGGTCTTAAGGGTGTTATCATAATAGACCACCCTATATATATAGATACATAAACACTATTCTGATCACGGGATCAGAATAATATTTTGATCACAACCTGAACTGCCCGAGTAACGCGCCTGAACTTCCCTCTGTATGAACCCGACCTTCGGGCTATCTTCGCAACCGTGTCTCTCCACGCGAATTATTCTGCTTAGTCGTGTTCTATGTGATACAAGTGTAATCTGCAAACGATTTTTCACAACTAAATACCCGTTTAAGATAGGAATCTCGCTCATAGGTGGATTTTGCACTCGGGTCGTGATGAACTCGCGTTTTTTGCAATTTTACTGCGTGAGTTGTTCGACCTGAACTTCCCCCTGTGCTAGGTTGAACTTCCGCCAACTTTCCCCAAATGAGGCTTGCTATATACCGTTGGAAAGCTATGGACACGTGTATTATGACCAAAGTTAAATTTTTTGGCAAAATGTAAGCAGTTTAAGAGCAGTTTTGAAAACCGTTTTTTCTTTACACAAAAAACGTGAATCGTAATTTCAATCACATTTCTAAACCGTTTATTGGAATGAGGCAAATAATATGGCGTTGGAAAGCTGATGCAAAATCACCCCTTCGACATGTTAAAAGTTTTCTCTAATTCCCTAGGGTTAAAGCGTAATTTGGAAAATCGTAAAATTTCACAAACCGAACAGCCAAGTTGGTATTTTTATGCCACTTGAGGCGAATTATATGGCGTTGGACTGCTTATGAAAATGCGCCACTTTTTCATGTTGAAAGTTTTTTCTAATTTTGAACGGTTTAAAAATAATTTAGAAAATGGTACAAGTTCCACCTAATTTTTTAAACGTAAGTCTGGATGCAGCAAATCATACGGCGTTGAAAGCTTGAGGAAATGCGAAACTTTATGTTATGTATTGTTTCTCCTAATTCCCTACGGTTTTAAGTGAATTCCGAAAATGACTTAAAAGGTATTTTCACCGTAATTTCTACAAACTTTATCAGAATGGGGTAAATAATATACCATTGAAAAGCTACGGAAAATGCGAAACTTTTTCATATTGATAGTTTTCTCTGATTCCTAACCGTTTTTAAGTAATTTCAAAAATGGTGAGATCATTCGTTCTGCCTTTATCGCGAAACAGATTCTTTGAAAATGCACCGTGTGAAGAACTTGAACTTCTCAGCATGTCTACCTGAACTTCACTCTGTTTTTCACGTGCTTTTTTTTTGCTTGTAGATCTCCATCCACTACTCGTAGCTCTCCATCCACTCACCGGAATTGAGCAAATGAGATACCGATGGAAAGCTACTGTAGACACGCAACTTTCTCGTGTTGATCATTTTTTCATACTCGCGACAGTTTTAGAAGTTTTTCATGTGAAATTAATTCAGTGTAGTAGTTGAACTTCCTGCTGTTTTCACGTTGAACTTTTGTGACATATTTTTGTTTGTAGTTTTTCTCATCCATTCGTTAGTGAAACTGCAACTATCCCTAGGTGGTTTTGGTAATTCCTAACAACATATAGCTCATTGAGCTAACATTATTCCAAGATAAATATTTCAGGAAAAGCTTAATGAATGCCATGGCATGGATGAGAAAAGTGGACCCCTCAAAATGCTAAGGACAAAAGGATTGGTTCAAGCTCAAAGCTCAAGACTCTACATTTTATATTTTAGTGATCCAAGATCACATTGAGTCTATAGAAAAAGCCAATACTATCAAGGAGGGATGAGGTGTTGCTTAATGAGGTTCTTGCTCCATAGTGCTTAGTGATATGCTCCAAAACCCTCAACTACTTTCCCACATCCTCATATGACCTAAACCAAAAGTCAAACTCGGCCCCACCGATTCTTTCTATCCGGCGCCACCGAGTTCAGATGTCATAGTCACTGCCAAAAGCCCTAGGCAAATCAGTCTCACCGATAGGGATCTCGGTCTCACCAAGATGGGATTGTAATATCTCTATTTCCCTTCGTAACGTGTCGGTACCAGCGAGATGAGTGATCGGTCCCACCGAGATTGCAATGTAAACTCCCTGTTTCCTTTTCATAACATTTTGGTCCCACCGAAATGAGCGAACCGGTTCCACCGAGTTTACCTGACCAACTCTCTGGTTAGCTTATTACCAAAATTGGTCCCACCGAGTTTGTGTAATCGGTCTCACGGAGATTACGTTATGCCCTAACCCTAACCATATCGGTCCTACCGAGTTGCATGTCAGTCCCACCGAAAATCCTAATGGTCACTAGATTTGCTAAATCGGTCCAACCGAGTTCTTCAATTCGGTCCCACCGAGTTTGGCAAGTTGTGTGTAACGGTTAGATTTTGTGTGGAGGCTATATATACCCCTCCACCTCCTCTTCATTCGTGGAGAGAGCCATCAGAACGAACCGACACTTCCAACTTGCATTTTCTGATAGAGAACCACCTACTCATGTGTTGAGGCCAAGATATTCCATTCCTACCATATGAATCTTGATCTCTAGCCTTCCCCAAGTTGCTTTCCACTCAAATCTTCTTTCCACCAAATCCAAATCCTGTGAGAGAGAGTTGAGTGTTGGGGAGACTATCATTTGAAGCACAAGAGCAAGGAGTTCATCATCAACACACCATTTGTTACTTCTTGGAGAGTGGTGTCTCCTAGATTGGCTAGGTGTCACTTGGGAGCCTCCGACAAGATTGTGGAGTTGAACCAAGGAGTTTGTAAGGGCAAGGAGATCGCCTACTTCATGAAGATCTACCGCTAGTGAGGCAAGTCCTTCGCGGGCGACGGCCATGGTGGGATAGACAAGGTTGCTTCTTCGTGGACCCTTCATGGGTGGATCCCTCCGTGGACTCGCGCAACCGTTACCCTTCGTGGGTTGAAGTCTCCATCAACGTGGATGTACGATAACACCACCTATCGGAACCACGACAAAAACATCCGTGTCTCCAATTGCGTTTGGATTCTCCAAACCCTTCCATTTACATTCTTGCAAGTTGCATGCTTTACTTTCCGCTGCTTATATACTCTTTGCATGCTTGCTTGAATTTTGTTGAGATTGCTTGACTTGTGCTGAGATAGCTAAAATCTGCCAAAGACTAAAATTGGGAAAAGGATAAGTTTTTATTTGGTCAAGTAGTCTAATCACTCCCCCTCTAGACATACTTTCGATCCTACAAGTGGTATCAGAGCTTTGGTATCCCATTGCTTTGATTTCCATAGCTTTTGGTGGTCATAGCCTTGGTTCCACAACCTAGGAGAGTATGGCGTCTAGCAAGGGAAATTATCACCGTAGAGGTCCTTACTTCGATGGTACTAATTTTGCTAGTTGGAAGCATAAGATGAAAATGCATATTCTTGGACATAACCCCGCCATTTGGGCTATTGTGTGTATTGGCTTGCAAGGTGAATTCTTTGATGGGAGAGAACCGAACCGTGAAGCTAGCGCGGAAGAGTTGAAATAGCTGCAATATAACGCTCAAGCTTGTGATATCCTCTTCAACGGATTGTGCCCTGAAAAATTCAACAAAATCGGCTGTCTTGAGAATGCAAAGGGAATTTGGGATACTTTGATTGATATGCATGAAGGTACCGACTCCGTCAAGGAATCCAAGTTGGATGTGCTTCAAAGTCAACTTGACAAGTTCAAAATGAAGGATGGTGAAGGTGTCGCTGAAATATAATCCAGGCTTGGTCTTATCACAAATGAGATTGCCGCCTTAGGAAGTGAAGAGATGACTGACAAATTCATCATCAAGAAGATTCTAAGAGCTTTGGACGGAAAATATGATACTGTGTGCACATTGATCCAAATGATGCCCAATTACAAAGATCTCAAACCAAAGGAAGTCATTGGAAGAATTGTTGCTCATGAGATGTCACTCAAGGATAAGGAGGAACTTCACAACAAGTCAAGTGGTGCTTACAAATCCTCATGTGAAGCCCCCACATCATCAAGTGAGAAAGAAACCTTCAATGAAGAATTGAGCTTAATGCTGAAGAACTTCAACAAGTTCTACAAGAGTAGAAGCAAAGAGAAAAGCTCCAAGTCAAGGTCCTACAATGACAAAAGATCTTCTAGTCAAGAGCGTAATTGCTACAATTGTGGAAGACCAGGACACTATTCCAATGAGTGTATGACACCCTACAAAAGAAGAGAAGAATCACCTAAAAGGATAAGTAGAAGAGAAGAATCACCACCAAGAGAGAGGAGGAGTAGATATGATCGTTATGAACGAAGAACATCCCGGAGAAGCAAGGATTCAGAAACGAAGGACAAGTCATCAAGGAGCTACACAAAACGAAGACATCAAGCTCATGTTGGTGAATGGGTATCCGGCTCCGATTCCAACAATCACTCCGAGAGAAGCTATCACTCCGACTCCGAATATACTCAATATGAAGGTGTTGCTGGTCTAGCACTTGTGTCAACCAACTCCTACGACATATTTGATTCACCAAATGAAGGACTTGGAAGATTCTTCATGGCTAAAGGCCCAAAGGTAACACACCCCGAGTATGTTGATTTCAATAGTGATGAAGTGACTTGTTAGGTGATGATGATTTACTTGTTGACAACTCTAGTGATGAATACTATGATGAAACATCAATTAATCATGCCAATCAAGATAAAACGAATGACAATGATAAGGAGAAGATTGAGCTTCTAACTAAAGAACTAAACACTCTTAAGTTATCTCATGAAACTATCTTAGAAGATCATCGAGAACTTTTAAGGACTCATGAGAAGTTACGCTTTGAAAAGCTCAACCTTGAGCAAGAGCATGAGTTCTTAAAGGCAATCAATGATGATCTTCGTAAGAAAAGTTCTTCTTCCATTGCCAAGCGTTTACTCTTATCTACTTACATGCCTCAAGTCAAGTCTAGTAACAAGAACAAGAAGCATTCTTCCTCCAGTAATAACAATAACCATGCTAAATACAATGTTGTTGCTTCTAGTAGTTCTCTTGATTCCACTAATGATTCTCTTAGCCAAGTTACACTTGAGCAAGAAAATAGCTTATTGAAGGGAATTATAGAGAAAGGTGTTTACAAGAGCCTTGTCATGAGTAAGCCATTTGAAGAAACTGTACGCAAGCAAGGAAGGCACCGGAAGACCCAAGGTGTTGGTTTTGAACGAAAGTTCAATGCCAATGGAGTTGAGTGGGAAGAAGATCAATAACCCAAGATGAAGTTTGTTCCTTAACAAGAGAAGTATGATCCTACTTCCTTCAAAGGGACACAAGCCCAAGATGATCTTCCACCACAAGACCACAAGCAAAAAGGCAAGGACAAGCTTCAAGAGGAGATTGATGCATTTGAAGAAGCTCCTAAGGCCTTGGTCAAGTGGGTTCCCAAGACTACATCAAGTTCTACTTCATCAAGTACAACTACAACTCCAAGGATTCCCATCAAGATGATGTGGGTCCCAAAGAAGAAGAACTAGAGAGTTCTTGAGGGTGACTTCGCCAACATACTTCACTCATATCATTTTGGCAACAACAAGTGCAATCAACTTCCACATCTTGCACTAGTTAAAGGAGTCGCAAACCCTCTTGTTGGTAAGACAAGGGACAAGGTAACCTAATGCTCTCATAGACATCATTTTGTGTGTGCATCACTCTATGTCTATGGATATCCTTGTTTGTTCCTTGCGGGACTAACCCGTGTAGGTATTGAAAGTGCAACTCACTCCAAAGGATTGCTCCAAATGATCTACATCAACACTGAGCATCCACATCTTCAACACCAACATGAAGTCATCATCGACAAAACCCAAGGTTAGTTCATCCCTCTAAGGGGGGATCTCACATCTAGGGGGAGCTTTACTCTAAGAATTGAGTCAAAGCAACTCTAATGGTGTGAACACATCAATGCATTATGTAAAAGTGGTAACCCCGGTTTAGCTTAAACAATGAGTATGACCTATGATCAAATGTTCTCATTTGACTCCTAAGTCAATATACTCATATATAGATGACCTAGTCATCGCCAATTGCTTGATAGATGCTAGAATTGGCTACATGCTTTGCCACATATTTCATTTGCCATTTTATTGTGTGAGCATGTTGGTTGCATATTTTACTCATTCGAGGACATCCACTTGTTGTTTTGATTGATTGGTTTCTTTTTATTTTGCCAAGTGGATGGACAAGAATGCCTAAGAACCTTCTCTAGCAATCTATGCTTTTCTTGTCTCAAACTCTATTCATGCTACATCACAAAATTTGATCAAGTCAGATTCGAACCACTCTGTGTGAGGAGCACTCAGAGTCCCCGATTCGTCATAGGCTTAAACTTCCAAAACTTCTTTGTGCATTTTAGTCTGACCGATTCTTCCATTTCGATCATACCGAGATCACTAAGTCGATCTAGGTTTTCAATCTCGGTGCAACTGATTTGAACTTTTTGGTTACATCGAGTTGCTGTAGCTGCTAGCAGTTATGCATCTCGGTGCCACCGAGTTGTTCCACTCGGTCACACCGACAGGGTCGGGCTATATATACACACGGGCAAAACTTTGGAAATTTTCTCAGAACTCTTTCGCCCACGCTTAGCCCGCTTTGCCTCTAGGGTCTCCTGATCGTTCTCCTCGTCGCCAGCTGCCTCCTGCCGCTGGTCTCCACCGCCGTCAACGGGAATCATCCCCGCTGTTGCCGCCGTAGCGAGTTCATCGTCGAACTAGGGTATGGACTCGATCATTGTGCTATCCCTATCTGATTCCTAGCACATTGTTTTCGCCATGAATCTTGCCACGATTGAAACTATCTTATCTAGTCAAAACACTCCATAGATTAGAGTTGAATTGAAAATTTAGGGTTAGGTTTCTGCCGAAACCATCTTGGACCAACCGAGTTGTAGAACTCGGTACCACCGATTCGGCTAAGGACATTGCACATGTAATTCTCGGTCTGGCCGGGAATTGCAAATCGGTGTGACCGAGTTCAGGACTTTGCGAAACCCTAGCAGTCTCGGTGCCACCGAACTGTGACTCGGTCTGACTTAGTTCACTAGTTTAGGTTCCAAAAGATGCTTCGGTATCACCGAGTTTACAAATCGATAGATCCGAAATGCTTTCTGTGGAAAACTAAAACTAAGTTTTTGACTCATTCTTTTGCAAAAACCTCTGTATTTTGTGATGCTCATCCACTCTATCTCATCTATATCTATTCACAGGGTCTGAGTCAGTGTTTGCAATATGTCTGATCAGAGTGACAGCCAGAACAGGGAAGAGGAGCAGGTTCAAGTGAGTGAGGGCACTAGTCCCTCGAGCAGCTATGATGATGGCAGCAGGAGCACCCCAAGCAACTTACCCAAAGCTGCCACCAGATCCAGAAAGAAGAGAACCTCAGAATCTGAGGATGAAACTATGTGGCTATTGAGGATGAGGCCACTTCCAAGAAGAAGGTGCTCAAGAAAGAATATGGCTCAGCTGCAGTCACTAAGCCAGGAGTGCAGAAGAAGGCACCTGCAAGGAGGATTCCCACTTCCAAACCTAGGAAGGTTGCCACTGGGGAAACCATGAAGTTTACCATTGAGTCAGAAGATGAAGCTGCTGGCCAAGACAAGAATAAAAGGAGAGTCAGAACCACTACTTCCAAGGTCCTTGGCAATCCCTCTATGAGGAGAGACTCTGAAGAGGAAGAAGAAGAGGTTGCTGCACCAGCACCCAAAGCTCAGAAGCTTATGGGTGATGCT
The DNA here is from genome assembly GCF_002162155.2 of Triticum dicoccoides. Lineage (NCBI taxonomy): Eukaryota > Viridiplantae > Streptophyta > Magnoliopsida > Poales > Poaceae > Triticum > Triticum dicoccoides. The sequence goes on along the minus strand of NC_041393.1, from coordinate 564,461,048 downwards.
ATCAGGTCAGGGGCTGCTTCATCAAAGCCCAAAGAAGCACCCAAGGCCGCCTCCAAGCCCAAGACTGCACCTAAGAGGAATACCAGGAACATATCTGCTGCTGAGAAGAACAAGGCCCCAGTGCCTGAAACTGTTGCTGAAGAGGAAGATGATGAAGAGCATGTCTTGAGAAAATTGAAGCCAAAAATTCTAGATCATAATGATGCCCATCCTGTAGCTGAGAACATGAAGCTGAGAAAGGATGCAGGACTCATACAGTGGAGGTTGACTAATCCTTATGCAGTTAGGAGGAGAACTGCTGTGGACTACATGTTCCATACAAAGGAACAACACGATTTCTATGAGACAGTGCTGCTGGACAAGAAGCCAATAGTGTGTGACATGAGGTGGGTGGACTGGAAGTACATCAAGGAGAATTAACAACACTATCCTGGTGTGTATGACAGCTTCAGTGCTTGTGGAGTGGCAGACTTTGTTGGGCAGAAGCTCACAAAGTGGAATGATGACCTCATAATGCAATTCTACTCAACAACACACTTCTATCCAGATGACAGGATAGTATGGATGTCTGAAGGTACTAGGTACCAATCATTAATTGAAGAATGAGCTAATCTGATCAATTCACCTAAGGAGAAAGAGGATGACTTGGATGTCTATGCCAAGAAGAAGATGGATCACAACACTATGGCACATGTGTACAAGGAGATCCCAGATGCTGTTGTTGACACACACAAGTTCGGATCAGTACATTACCTTCTGTCAGGACTGCCAACCATCAACTAGATCCTCAGGCACACACTCTTGCCCAAGTCAGGTGATCACAACATGATCATACGCTATGCAATAAATCTGCTACACTTATTTGATGTGCCACAAAAGTTGAAGGTCATGAGTCTTATAGTTGAAACTATCAAGAGGACAACTGCTGACCAAAATAGAAGTTGTGGGTATGCCCCACAGATCTAGGAGCTGATTAACTCCAAGATGGGCACTGGCACTTACTTGTTGGACAAGGATCACATGCCTATCTATCCAGACGCTAAGGACAACCAAGTGGTTATGGATGAAGATGAACCATCTTCTGTGCAAGCACAAGCAAAGAAGGAGAAGGCAAGGACAGAGAACGCTACCAAGATGCCAACAACGGAAGAGGCATCTCAGTTCTTTTTGAAGAGCAAACAGGATCATCTTGGCTACTTGATTGCATCCACTCTGAGGATTGAGAAGGGGCTGGCTACCCTGACTCAAAACCAGGAGAGCCTGCAGAGGATCATGGAGCAGAAGTTCTATGACTTGGATGTGAAGGTGACTGACATCCAGTCTATTGTTGAGCAACTCCAGGATGATATGCAGGAGAGGAAGGGCAAGACAACCACTGAGGCATTTGCCAGAGTGCCTAGAGCTCAGAGATGAGCTGCAATGCCAGTGACAGACACCAAAGCCACTTCATCTGCACCAGCTACAGCCCCAGCACCTACTCCACCAGCTCCATCCACATCAACTGAAGTCTTCGTCCAAGGAGCCATCTCTACACCACTACATGAAGATCAAGCCCGAGAGACGATTTAGTGCTATGCATTTTCTATGAACTTTTTGGTAACTTGTTGCCAAAGGGGGAGAAAAATGTATAGATCATAGGCTTCGAGAGAGAGCGTTGCTTTTTATTCTCTCTTGCTTTGGTGGTTGAACTTTATTTGCTTGTTTGAGATACCTTATGTCTGTGTGATACTTGGATGATCATGTGTTTGATCATATGCTACTTTAATGCTTGTTGGATGACATTATCCTTTTATCTCTATATGATCATTCACTTTGCTTGGTGATGAGTGCATGTATTCAATTATTATCATTTTGAGTGCTCCACCAAGATGTATGTGACATGGAAGAGTAACCCATGAGCCTAACTCTTTGTGCATTTGCCGTCCAAAGCAAATCTTAAACTATGCACAAATTTAGGGGGAGCTCTTGCTTATCACATACTTCTCAAAGCGATAATGTTTTTCACTTTTATTATCATTTGTCGAAGCTTTGATCTATATGTTGTCATCAATTACCAAAAAGGGGGAGATTGAAAGTGCAACTATCCCTAGGTGGTTTTGGTAATTCCTAACAACATATAGCTCATTGAGCTAACTGATACGTCTCCAATGTATCTATAATTTATGAAGCATTCATGCTACTTTACTATGTGTTTTGAATGATTATGGGCTTTATTATACACTTTTATATTACTTTTGGGACTAACCTATTAACCGAAGGCCTAGCCCATATTGCTGTTTTACTGCCTGTTTCAGTATTTCGAAGAAAAGGAATATCAAACGGAGTCCAAACAGAATGAAACCTTCGACAATGTGTTTTTTTGGAAGATTATCATCCGGGAGGTTTGGAGATCAAGTCAGAAGATCCTCGAGGAGCCTAGGAGATAGGGGGCGCGCCCCCCTATAGGGCACGACCCCCTGTCTTGTGGGCCCCTCGAGCACCTCCCGACCGACTTCTTTCGCCTATATAAGCCTACGTACCCTAAAACCATCGAATATCAAGATAGATCGGGAGTTACGCCGCCACAAGCCTCTGTAGCCACCAACAACCTCTCGGGAGCCCGTTCTGGCACCCTGCCGGAGGGGGATCCCATCACCGATAGCCATCTTCATCATCCCGACGCTATCCATGACGAGGAGGGAGTAGTTCAACCTCGGGGCTGAGGGTATGTACCAGTAGCTATGTGTTTGATCTCTCTCTCTCTCGTGTTCTCTCTCGTGTTCTCTCTATGGCACGATCTTGATGTATCCCGAGCCTTGCTATTGTAGTTGGATCTTATGATGTTTCTCCCCCTCTACTCTCTTGTGATGAATTGAGTTTCCCCTTTGAAGTTATCTTATCGGATTAAGTCTTTTATGACAACACTTGATGTATGTCTTGCCGTGCTTATCTCTGGTGACAATGGGATTTCACGTGCCACTTGATGTATGTTTTGGTGACCAACTTGCGGGTTCCACCAGTGAACTTATGCATATGGGTTGGCACACGTTCTTGACTCTCCGGTAGAAACTTTGGGGCACTCTTTGAAGTACTTTGTGTTGGTTGGATGAATCTGAGATTGTGTGATGCATATCATATAATCATGCCCACGGATACTTGAGGTGAAAATGGAGTATCTAGGTGACATTAGGGGTTTGGTTGATTTGTGTCTTAAGGTGTTATTCTAGTACGAACTCTTGAATGATTGATCCGAAAGAATAACTTTGAGGTGGTTTCGTACCCTACCATCATCTCTATGTTTGTTCTCCGCTATTAGTGGCTTTGGAGTGACTCTTTGTTGCATGTTGAGGGATTGTTATATGATCTATCTATGTTATTATTGTTGAGAGAACTTGCACTAGTGAAAGTATGAACCCTATGCCTTGTTTCCTATCATTGCAATACCATTTACGCTCACTTTTATCATTAGTTACCTTGCTGTTTTTATTATTTCAGATTACAAATACCCATGTCTACTATCCATATTGCACTTGTATCACCATCTCTTCGCCGAACTAGTGCACCTATACAACTTGCCATTGTATTGGGTGTGTTGGGGACACAAGAGACTCTTTGTTATTTGGTTGCAGGGTTGTTTGAGAGAGACCATCTTCATCCTACGCCTCCTATGGATTGATAAACCTTAGGTCATCCACTTGAGGGAAATTTGCTACTGTCCTACAAACCTGTGCACTTGCAGGACCAACAACGTCTTCAAGAAGAAGGTTGTGTAGTAGATATCAAGCTCTTTTCTGGCGCCGTTGCCGGAGAGGATAGGTAAAGGGCACTCACTCACACCCCATCAACTAAGCTCTTTTCTGGCGCCGTTGCCGGGGAGGTTAGCGCTTGAAGATATATCTTTAGATCTTGCAATTGAATCTTTTTCTTTCTTGTTTTATCACTAGTTTAGTTTATAAAAGAAAACTACAAAAAATGGAATTGAGTTTGTCTCATGCGCTTCGTCTTTTTTAATATCTTTCGTGAGAATGATGGAAAGGAAAATTGTGCTCAAGTGCTAGAAGAAGAATGCATTAAAATGTTTGGTACTAGATTTTTGAATGATGAGCATGATTTCAATGTTGTTAGTATGAATTCCTTGAATATCCATGATGCTAATGATATGCAAAGCCACAAGCTTGGGGAAGATATGTTTGATGAAGATGATATGGTTAGTCCCCCAAGTTTTGATGAGAATATTTATTATGATGAAAGCATGCCTCCTATTTATGATGATTATATTGATGAAAGTGGATTTGGAGAGGTCATGACTTTATTTAGTGATGATTCCACTATTTCGGAAGAGGTTCCAACTGATTATGAGAACAAAGTTGCAATCTGTGATGATTATTGTGATGACTTGTATGTTATTAAGAATAATGATAACCATGAAACTTGTCATCACGATTTTAGTTTTCAATTGGATTATGCGTCACATGATAATTATCTTGTTGATTTTGCTCCCACTATTATTCCGAATGAGAAGAATTTTGCTTATATGGAGAGTAGTAAAAATTCTATGCTTGTAGATCATGAAAAGAATGATTTAGGTGCTGGTTATATTGTTGAATTCATTCATGATGCTACTGAAAATTATTATGAGGGAGGAACATATGCTTATAAGAATTGCAATAATGTCAAGTTTCCTCCCTATGTGCTTAAATTCTTGAAGTTATGCTTGTTTTACCTTCCTATGCTAGTTGATTATTGTTCCCATAACTTGTTTGCTCACAAAATCCCTATGCATAGGAAGTGGGTTAGACTTAAATGTGCTAGTCATATGCTTCATGATGCTCCCGTTATGTTTCAATTCTTATCTTTTATGTGAGCATCATTGTCATCATCATGCCTAGCTAGAAAGGCATTAAAGAAAAGCGCTTGTTGGGAGACAACCCAATATTTATCCATACTGTTTTTGTGTGTCCACATGATTATGCTACTGTATTAATCATGTTTTATAGCTTTTGTTTCAATAAAGTGCCAAATAAGACCTTTAGGATAGCTTACGGTGATAGTTGTGTTGATCCTGCTGAAAATCAGAAACTTTTGCACCAAGTAAATTAGTTTTGTTAATTCACAGAAACGTTATCTTGATCTGATTCTTTTTTCTCTGGATTGGTACACGAATTGCTTAAGACTTCATAATTTTGTAGGATTGTTGGAGTTCCATAAGTTTACGTTTGATAGAGATTAGTACAGACTGTTCTGTTTTTGACAGATTCTGTTTTCTATGTGTTGTTTGCTTATTTTGATGAATCTATGAGTAGTATCGGAGGGTATGAACCATAGAGAAGTTAAAATACAGTAGATATTACACCAATATGAGTTTAGAATGAGTTCATTACAGTACCTAAGTGGTGGTTTCATTTTCTTATACTAACGGAGCTTACGAGTTTTGTTTTGAGTTTTGTGTGGTTGAAGTTTTCAAGTTTTGGGTAAAGATTCGATGGACTATGGAATAAGGAGTGGAAAGAGCCTAAGCTTGGGGATGCCCAAGTCACCCCAAGGTAATATTCAAGGACAACCAAGAGCCTATGCTTGAGGATGCCCCGGAAGGCATCCCCTCTTTCGTCTTCGTTCATCGGTAACTTTACTTGGAGGTATATTTTTATTCACCACATGATATGTGTTTTGCTTGGAGCGTCATTTTATTTTGTTAGTTTTTTCTTGCTGTTAGTTAGATTAATTTTTTGCATCTTTAGGTTCAATAAAAAAGTCAAGGATAGCCTTCACCATGCTTATTTTGCTAGTATACATGTTGCTGTTTGAAAACAGAAAGTTTACCACTGTTGCAAAAATTCCCTAGAAAAGTCAGAGAGCGGTATAATGTTGAATCTTTTTGCATATTGAGCTCTGATAAATTTATTACAGTGGGAATTTTAGTTCATAATTTTTGGAGTCAGGGAAGTATTGATACTCTTGCATTCTTTACAGACTGTACTGTTTTGGCAGATTGCTGTTATGTTTGCATTGTTTGCATATGTTTGCTTGTTTAATGATTCTATTTAAGGATAGGAGTATTAAATATGCAGAGGAATTTAGTATGAAATGCTGAATAATAATGAAAGTGATTTGTTACAGTAGAAAATGATAAGGTTTTGCATTGGTCTAACCTATCTCACAAGTTCTTGTTGAGTTTGTTGTGGATGAAGCTTTTGAGAAATAGAGAAACCATGATATGAGAGGAATTAAGGAGACACAAAAGTTCAAGCTTGGGGATTCCCAAGGCACCCCCAGATAATATTTCAAGAAGTCTCAAGCATCTAAGCTTGGGGATGCCCCGGTAGGCATCCCACCTTTCCTCTTCAACAACTATTGGTTAGTATCGGTTGAGCCTAAGTTTTTGCTTCTTCACATGAGTTGTGCTATCCTTGCAATGTCATTTTATTTTGTTTTGCTTGATGTTTGATTAGAGTATCAAAATATAAATTTCTTAAATGAGAGAGAGAGAGTCTTCACATAGTTATATAATTATTTAGCTACTCATCGATCTTCACTTATATCTTTTTGGAGTAGTTTTTCGTTTACTTGTGTGCTTCACTTATATCCTATGAGTAAATTATTGAATGAGTTGATTGTCATAAATCTGAAATTATTTATGTTTCATTTGCTTACTCCATGGGGAGTAATGACTTTACATCTAAGAAGTAGAGGTTGTAAATTTATTGACGGTTAGCAAGCATTGTATTAGTCATTTGAACAATTCATGAAAGAATATTGAAGGAAGAGAGATTTCACATATAAATATATTATCATAGACATCTTTTATAATTGTGAGCACTCATTAAGTATGACATGCTAAAGAGTTGATGTTGGACAAGGAAGACAACGTAATGGGTTATGTTTTCTCGCATCTCAGTTAAAGTATATTGTCATGGATCATTCAAACATGTTGAGTTTGCCTTTCCCCCTCATGCTAGCCAAAATTCCTAGCACCAAGTAGAGATACTACTTGTGCTTCGAAATATCCTAACCCAGTTTTGCCATGAGAGTCCACCATATCTACCTATGGATTGAGTAAGATCCTTCAAGTAAGTTGTCATCGGTGCAAGCAATAAAAATTGCTCTCTAAATATGCATGACTTATTAGTGCGGAGAAAATAAGCTTTGTAGGAACTTGTTATGGAAGCAATAAAAGCGACGGACTGCATAATAAAGGTCAATATACAAGGGGAAATATAAAGTGACGTTCTTTCGCATTAAGATTTTGTGTATCCAACCCCAAAAGCGCATGACAACCTCTGCTTCCCTCTGCGAAGGGCCTATCTTTTACTTTATGTCTTTTACTTTATGCAAGAGTCAAGGTGATCTTCACCTTTCCCTTTTTCATTTTATCCTTTGGCAAGCACTTTATGTTAGGGTGATCCTGATATATATATCCAATTGGATGTACGTTAGCATGAACTATTATTGTTGACATCACCCAAAGGTGAATACGTTTGGAGGCAACATTATAAGCCCCAATCTTTCTCTATGTCCGATAAAAACTTCATAACCACAAGTATTGCGTGAGTGTTAGCAATTGTAGAAGACTATATGATAGTTGAGTATGTGGAGTTTGTTATTCCTGAAAATAAGATGAATTGCAATTGTTTGATGACTGAGAATGAAGTTTGCTAGTTTTCAAGAAAGTTCATGGTCTATGCTTTGACATGTGAATTGCTTGTTACTTTATCGTGAGAAGTTTTATGAGATGAACTACTGTTATGACATATTATCATGCTAGAAAAGGTGATTGAAATTATCATTGATCAAACTTGTGCACCTTGCAGCATTCACACTTCATAAATTCTTTCTTATCATTTACCTACTCGAGGACGAGTAGGAATTAAGCTTGGGGATGCTGATACGTCTCCAACGTATCTATAATTTATGAAGCATTCATGCTACTTTACTATGTGTTTGGAATGATTATGGGCTTTATTATACACTTTTATATTACTTTTGGGACTAACCTATTAACTGGGGGCCCATCCCATATTGCTGTTTTATTGCGTGTTTCAGTATTTCGAAGAAAAGGAATATCAAACGGAGTCCAAACAGAATGAAACCTTCGGCAACATGTTTTTTGGAAGATTATCATCTGGGAGGCTTGGAGATCAAGTCAGAAGATCCTCGAGGAGCCCAGGAGATAGGGGGCGCCCCCCCTACAGAGCGCGGCCCCCCTGTCTCGTGGGCCCCTCGAGCACCTCCCAACTGACTTCTTTCACCTATATAAGCCTACGTATCCTAAAACCATCGAATATCAAGATAGATCAGGAGTTCCGCCGCTGCAAGCCTCTGTAGCGACCAAAAACCTCCCGGGAGCCTGTTCCGGCACCCTGCCGTAGGGGGATCCCATCACCGGTGGCCATCTTCATCATCCCGGCGCTATCCATGACGAGGAGGGAGTAGTTCACCCTCAGGGCTGAGGGTATGTATCAGTAGCTATGTGTTTGATCTCTCTCTCGTGTTCTCTCTCGTGTTCTCTCTCGTGTTCCCTCTATGGCACGATCTTGATGTATCCCGAGCTTTGCTATGGTAGTTGGATCTTATGATGTTTCTCCCCCTCTACTCTCTTGTGATGAATTAAGTTTCCCCTTTGAAGTTATCTTATCGGATTGAGTCTTTTATGAGAACACTTGATGTTTGTCTTGCCGTGCTTATCTGTGGTGACAATGGGATTTCACGTGCCACTTGATGTATGTTTGGGTGACCAACTTGCGGGTTCCACCCATGAACTTATGCATAGGGGTTGGCACACGTTCTTGACTCTCCGGTAGAAACTTTGGGGCACTCTTTGAAGTACTTTGTGTTGGTTGGATGAATCTGAGATTGTGTGATGCATATCGTATAATCATGCCCACGGATACTTGAGGTGACAATGGAGTATCTAGGTGACATTAGGGTTTTGGTTGATTTGTGTCTTAAGGTGTTATTCTAGTATGAACTCTTGAATAGATCGATCCGAAAGAATAACTTTGAGGTGGTTTCGTACCCTACCATAATCTCTATGTTTGTTCTCCGCTATTAGTGGCTTTGGAGTGAATCTTTGTTGCATGTTGAGGGATTGTTATATGATCTATCTATGTTATTATTGTTGACAGAACTTGCACTAGTGAAAGTATGAACCCTATGCCTTGTTTCCTATCATTGCAATACCATTTACGCTCACTTTTATCATTAGTTACCTTGCTGTTTTTATTATTTCAGATTACAAATACCCATGTCTACTATCCATATTGCACTTGTATCACCATCTCTTCCCCGAACTAGTGCACCTATACAATTTGCCATTGTATTGGGTGTGTTGGGGACACAAGAGACTCTTTGTTATTTGGTTGCAGGGTTGTTTGAGAGAGACCATCTTCACCCTACGCCTCCTACGGATTGATAAACCTTAGGTCATCCACTTGAGGGAAATTTGCTACTGTCCTACAAACCTGTGCACTTGCAGGCCCAACAACGTTTACAAGAAGAAGGTTGTTTAGTAGACATCACTAACATTATTCCAAGATAAATATTTCAGGAAAAGCTCAATGAATGGCATGGCATGGATGAGAAAAGTGGACCGCTCAAAATGCTAAGGACAAAAGGATTGGCTCAAGCTCAAAGCTCAAGACTCTACATTTTATATTTTAGTGATCCAAGATCACATTGAGTCTATAGGAAAAGCCAATACTATCAAAGAGGGATGAGGTGTTGCTTAATGAGGTTCTTGCTCCATAGTGCTTAGTGATATGCTCCAAAACCCTCAACTACTTTCCCACATCCACATATGACCTAAACCAAAAGTCAAACTCGGCCCCACCGATTCTTTCTATTCGCCGCCACCGAGTTCAGATGTCATAGCCACTGCCACAAACCCTAGGCAAATCGGTCTCACCGATAGGGATCTCAGTCTCACCAAGATGGGATTGTAATCTCTCTGTTTCCCTTCGTAATGTTTCGGTACCACCGAGATGAGCGGTCGGTCCCACCGAGATTGCAATGTAAACTCCTTGTTTCCTTTTCGTAATATTTCGGTCCCACCGAGTTTACCTGACCAAGTCTCTGGTTAGCTTATTACCAAAATCGGTCCCACCGAGTTTGTGTAATCGGTCTCACCAATATTACTTTATGCCCTAACCCTAACCATATCAGTCCTAACGAGTTGCATGTCGGTCCCACAAAAAATCCTAACGGTCACTAGATTTGCTAAATCGGTCCGACCGAGTTCTTCAATTCGGTCCCATCGAGTTTGGCAAGTTGTGTGTAAGGGTTAGATTTTGTGTGGAGGCTATATATACCCCTCCACCTCCTCTTCATTCGTGGAGAGAGCCATCAGAACGAACCTACACTTCCAACTTGCATTTTCTGAGAGAGAACCACCTACTCATGTGTTGAGGCCAAGATATTCCATTCCTACCATATGAATCTTGATCTCTAGCCTTCCCCAAGTTGCTTTCCACTCAAATATTCTTTCCACCAAATCCAAATCCTGTGAGAGAGAGTTGAGTGTTGGGGAGACTATCATTTGAAGCACAAGAGCAAGGAGTTCATCATCAACACACCATTTGTTACTTCTTGGAGAGTGGTGTCTCCTAGATTGGCTAGGTGTCACTTGGGAGCCTCCAACAAGATTGTGGAGTTGAACCAAGGAGTTTGTAAGGGCAAGGAGATCGCCTACTTCATGAAGATCTACCGCTAGTGAGGCAAGTCCTTCGTGGGCGACGGCCATGGTGGGATAGACAAGGTTGCTTCTTCGTGGACCCTTCGTGGGTGGAGCCCTCCGTGGACTCGCGCAACCATTACCCTCCGTGGGTTTAAGTCTCCATCAAAGTGGATGTACGATAGCACCCCCTATGGGAACCACGACAAAAACATCCATGTCTCCAGTTGCGTTTGAATTCTCCAAACCCTTCCATTTACATTCTTGCAAGTTGCATGCTTTACTTTCCGCTGCTTATATACTCTTTGCATGCTTGCTTGAATTGTGTTGAGATTGCTTGACTTGTGCTGAGATAGCTAAAATCTGCCAAAGACTAAAATTGGGAAAAGGATAAGTTTTTATTTGGTCAGGTAGTCTAATCACCCCCCCTCTAGATGTACTTTCGATCCTATAGTTAGTGTTACACAAATGATTTTCCTTTTGTACAAACTTTTCTCACAATATTTTTTTAACATTCTCCGATCAAGGACTTGAACTTACACAAATGATATTCCTGTCGTTTTGAAGTAATTTAGAAAATGACAAGATCATGATTTCTGCCTTCATCGCGAATGGAAATGCACTTCGTGAAGTAGTTGAACTTCTCGGGCATGTCTGTTTGAACTTCACTCTATTTTTGACATGCTATTTTTTGACGTGCTATTTTTCGCATTGCGTGAAGTAGTTGAACTTCTGGGGCATGTCTGTTTGAACTTCACTTTGTTTCACTTTTTGTATTTTTCTTATATGAAATACACACCATGTAGTACGTGAACTTACGGTTGTTATCACTTTTGAACTTCTCTCTGGTTTGAGAGAATTATTTTAAAACACAAAAAACAACATGTTTATTATGTATTTTGGACATCTAAATACACGGTGAACCTCTCTCACAAGAATTTTTTGAACTTTTCCTTGCCGAGCAATTGAACTTCTAGCTACCATTCTTTTCGTTTATGAATTGTTTTTAAAAGTGTAAAAAATGGCGCTGTGTTTTTGTTTTTCAACAGGTAAATCCTAGGTTTTAATAAACTCCGAACTTCTCTATTATTTTAATTTGAACTTCACCTTTTTTTATTTTGAGTAAAGAATTGTATTCGATTTTTATACGAAAAAATCTTAGTTTTGTAATTGTAACATCCCAAATTTTCAATTTGGTATGTTATACATTAGATCATAAATGCATATCATATTTTATTACATTTTGGCTTGATCCAAGAAATTCTACGCAACTCAAGGACCCACGGAGAGAGTTTGGGATTTCGTTATTTGCATATTTGAGATTTCTCAAATTTTGAAAAGAGGATCATTTGGTTTTAAGTATTTTTCTTTTCTAATATTTCTAAAATAAAAATATATGAGAGGAGATAATATGGCTTCTCCAAAATAATTGAAATATTAGAGGAAAAATATTAAAATCAAATAAATATTTTCTTTGGATTTTATTGCAATTTTATTTGAATTAGAAAAATTGCATGTTTTCAAAATTGTATTTTTAGGCCAATAAAATGTTCATATTGTTCTAAATGTTTTATTTAGACGGAGAAAATTTGTTTTGGCATTTTTAGATTTTTATTTATTTTTCTAGGATTTATTTTCGGCGGGATCTTATTTTAAAAACTGTTCGCGCGGCCGACTGGGCCGAAGGCCCAGCCGAGCCAGGCCAAGCCCGCGCCGCCGCCGCCTTCCCGCATGAGGGAGTCCTCGCCGCCGCCGAAGCTGAGTCCGGCCGGGGCACGCCTCCCAAGGCCGACCCCGACCCGACGCGCCCTTCCCCAAGCTAGCGCCGCCCCCCTCTTAAATAGCCGCCGCCGCTGACCCCCAACACCACCCGAGCCGCACCGCCAGCCCCGCCGCCCAACACCGCCGCTCGCCGCAGCCGCTCGTCGCTGCTGCCGCCTAGCGCCGGCGCCGCCTACCGCTGCCAC
>NC_041393.1:564403525-564448127 GCF_002162155.2 Triticum dicoccoides | reverse complement strand
CGCCGCCGCCGCGAACGGCCATCGCCCCGCAGCGCCCCGCCTCGCCGGAGACGCCGGTCCCGATCCGATCCGCCGCCGGTTTTTCGGTTTAGGTAAAAACCGACCAGTTTTAAACTAAACCCTAGTTTCGTTTTTTAGATTAGATCGTTTTTTCGGTTTAGTTATTTAGCGGACGTTCATCCGTACGTTCGTTTTAACGAATGGTGTTCACTCGTTAGCCGCAGACAGCGAACATTCGTTCGTTAGCCTGTTCGTCAGTTTTTCTTTTTCTAGGGGTTTTCGACGATTATTTTCGATCGTGATTTCTGTCCTGATTTTCGTTTTAGTTTATCTCTTTGCCCGTTTATTGGAATCAGGCGATTCAAGCGCCTAGAGTTTCGTCTTGAATCCCTCCTTTTCTTTATCCAACTTAAACAAGTTTTTCTACTGTAAAATTTGACTTAAGTCTAGATTAGTAAATGAAGCTTGTTTCTTTCGCAGTTTGAGTTTCGTTGCTTTGTTTGATTTGATTCTTTTTGCAAACCGGAGTTCTTAAGTTGAACTTTCTGGTTAGATCTTTTATTTGAGTTTTACCCGTGTTTCTAGTTGAGTGCTTATTGTATGCTTGTTTTTTTGCGATAGAGTACCCGGAGTGCGAAGCGTGCTACTACGAGTCTCTAGGTTTCATAGATCATCAGCAAGGCAAGTAACACTTCGATCATACCTTTTTACTACCCAGTTTTATTGCATTAGATCAATCCTCAAACAATTGCATGGTTAGGATTTGATTAATATGTGGGTTTTGGGAAGTAGATGAGGTAGTACCTATTGTCCTGTTTATTATCAAACCTTTGGGAGTTACTTCTACGTTGATTATATTGTTATGCTATGCTTGTAGATGTGGATTGGGTGAGTGTATCCATGACTCATGTGAGTATTGTTATTTAATGGTTAACTTAAGGTGGCTACTTAAATACACATCTGGGTGGACTGAGGCACCTGGGGAACCCAGTATTGCCTGTTTTTTTGGAAATCCCAGGGTACCGTGTGATTCTCCTATGGACTACCACCCAGGCTCAAAGGGATCATAAGATTATTCATGCTAGTAACTTCCGTGTGCAGCCACAAGCTATTATGGGCTCTAGCATAGTTGAGTAAGTTGCAAGACCTCTTTCAGTGGTGGGCTAGCAGATGTAGGGGAAAGTAGGTGTAACTATCCACCCGGAGTAAAGAGTTATTGTTTCAGAAAGACTGTGTCTCTTTTCTCTGACCATGGATGTATTTGAGTCTTGTGGGGAAAAGTGCGCAAACCTCTGCAGAGTGTACAAAATAATCATGGTTAGCTGTGTCCCCGTTTATGGATGTTTTGAGTATCTAGTTCTTGGATTATCATGTGGATCTCATCACTCTTAATATAATTTGATTGGGTTTAATGATGATGCTTAATTGGGATTGAGTTGGGTGAACCTTCTCAATGTTTAACAACCACCCTGATAGTTAAACAAAATTTATTCCTTTGTTGTAGGAAAAAATTGGCTTTATGCAAAACTGTAACCATAGAGCTTTCCACCAGGCATATATGCATGTAATGATAGCATTATTCTGTTTGTGTTACATTGCCAGCATATTCCATGTGATGGCCCATTTTGGGCTGCAACGTTCATGTTGCAAACTTTTCAGACGACGAGTAAGGTGCCTTAGGTCATGATCTTTCACTCAGTGATGCCGTTGGAGTTGATGGACTCACTTTATCTTCCAAGCCTTCTGCTATTATCTTATTTAGATGGCCTTAAGCCATATTTATTGTAATAAGTTCACTTTTGAGACATTCGATGTAATAAGTGTGTGATTGCTACTCTGTTATAAATCCTTCAAGTACTGTGCGTGTCAGCATTACCGATCCAGGGATGACACTGATGCATAGAGATCAGACTGTTTGAGGTCTGGTCGCTACAAGATGGTATCAGAGCACACGCTGACTGTAGGACACGACCACTAAGCTAAAGCCCTAAATCACTACTCTCTTCTCATTTCTGACTCCTCTCCCTTCTCTACTCTTTAGGATGGCAGATGCAAGGAACAAGTTTGCGCAACCGGATGAAGACACACCTTTTGGACGCCACTTGAAGAAAGTTACTAGATACCTGAACATCAGAATACCAAGCTTCATCGGGACCTACATCGCCACTTTACCAGAAGAGGAGCGTTGGATGATTCGAGTTCAAGTTCTAGGAAGGACGTTCATGCCAGTCACTGAGCACATAGAGTTTTCCTTTGATGCACCAACCTGGAGTCTAGGAAAGAGCATGGCAGCCCACATCACCATGGGACGCATTGGAGAAGCTTACCACAAGGATCTCAAAGATACTATCTACCAGATTTATGGGCACCGAGATGAGCAATGGGAGATGATCAGCACCAGGAAGGATAGATCTATTGCAGCTTTCATCCAGGAGTTAAACCAGCACATTCGTCGCCAGGAGAACCAGATGTGCACAGGCATGATAGATCTGAAGAAGGCAATGACCAAGATCATGGAGCTGGAGGAAGAACTCAAGTTTACATGCGATGGATATGAGGAGGAAATGACGATACTCGTGGAGAAGAAAGACGATCTGAAGAAGAAGCTAGGAATATTCATGGGAGACTCCGTGCCAGGAGGAGAAGACGACGATTCCACCTGTCCAGAGAACTACATCATCATCGACAACACCGACTCGAACCCCGATGATAGCGATGACGACTATGTTGATGAAGCTGGAGCAGATATCATGGAGTCTTCCACCGATCAATTTTTCTAGTCGACCACCATAACAGTAGTAGTGTTTCCCCATGTATATAGTATAGTCCAAGCACTTTTTTAACGATAGTTATAACGATGTATGCCCTTGTTTGAATTGATTGAAGTGATATGATTGTGTTTGTCTCATGTGCATATGGGTAGTGTATTCCCTCTAGATCTCATTCTATTCTATTTTCTCATCTTTTCTAAACCCATCAGATGCCTCCGAGACGCGACAATGGATTTGCTTTCCCACCGGAGCTCACTCAGTTGATCTAGTAGCAGAATGCATTGATGCAGATACTAGTCCAGAATCAGAATTAGGGGAACAACAACAGCAACAACCCACCACCACCACCACCTGTTGATCACTTAGCCCGTTTCTTGAGGCTGAATCCGCCGGTGTTCTCCAGTAGCACCGAGCCGATAGTCGCAGATGATTGGCTCCGCAAGATTGAAGGGAGTTGACTACCACAGGATGCACAGATGCGGAGAGAGTGCATTTTTCCGCACATCAGCTTGATGGACCCACAACATCATGGTGGGAGAATTTCACAACCACATACCCCATCGACACTGTCACATGGGACCAGTTTCAGCAGGCTTTCCATACTGCCCATGTTTCAGCAGGAGCTATGGCCATGAAGAAGCGTGAGTTTCGCAACTTGCGCCAAGGAGGGCGCACAGTGGGCTAGTATGTGGATGATTTTAGTAAGTTAGCATGTTATGCCCCAGATGACGTTTTTATGGATGCAGCTAAGCAGGAGAAGTTTCTGGAAGGACTGAATGATGAGTTGAGCATGCAGTTGATGGTGGCAACCTTCAACAACTACCAGGAGTTGGTTGATAGAGCTCTCATGATTGAAGGGAAGCAGCAGCAGATTGACAACCACAAGAGGAAGCATGGACAAGGGAAGTACAATTCTGAATCCCAGTAGAGGCCTCGGTTTACCCTGAACTCGGGAGGACCCCTTCAACATAATCATGGAGGTCACAATTAAAATGGAGGAAGTTCGCACAACCATAGTGGCCCCAAGAATGGGAATGGTAATGGAGGAAGCAACAGACAGAACCGTTCCAACCCAGCAATGCCCGCCAAGAAGGATCTAAGTCACATTACTTGCTACAAGTGCCAGAAGACTGGACATTATGCCAATGAATGTCCTGAACCCAAGAATGGAAATGGAAATGGAAGCTGTGGGAAGAAGCCTAACCCTTTCAACAAGGGACAGGTGAACCACGTTAACATGGAGGAGGTTGAAGCACATCCAGATGGAATAATAGGTAAGTTTTTGGTTAAGTCATTTACTGCAATCGTTCTTTTTGATACTGGTGCACCGCATTCATACATATCAAGGGGATTTGTGGATAAGTATAAACTGCCCACCAAAGTTCTAAGAGCACCCATGTTAGTAAGCTCGCCAGGAGCGAAATATATGGCAAGCCAGGGATGTTTTCAGATGCCATTGACCATAGGTAGGCATGTTTTCCCCTCATACCTGATAATTTTGGAGTCGCACGGTTTGGATGTGATTTTGGGTATGGATTGGCTATCGATGTATGGAGGAAACATCGATTGCGCCAGTAAGTCGATTTTTCTCACCACCCCAGAAGGAAGAAGAATCAAGTATGTTTCCCGGCATGTGCCGAAGAGGACTCAAGTGAATTCCTTATCAGGAGTTGTACAAGAGGAAGTAGCACTGGTGAAGGATTTCCCTAATGTATTTCAAGAAGAGTTGCCAGGCATGCCACCGGATAGAGACATTGAGTTTTTGATTGAGCTTTTGCTAGGCACAGGGCCAATATCTAAGAGACCGTACAGGATGCCCGGAAAGGATTTGGAGGAAATTAAGAAGCAGATTAAGGAGTTACTGGATAAAGGCTATATTCGCCCAAGTTCATCACCTTGGGGGTCACCAGTGCTTCTGGTGGAGAAGAAGGATGGATCGTTGAGGATGGTTGTTGATTATCGTGGATTGAATGAAGTAACGATCAATAATAAGTACCCACTACCGATGATCAATGATCTGTTTGACCAGTTGCAAGGAGCTAGAGTATTTTCCAAGATCGATCTGCGATCAGGATACCACCAGCTGAAGATTCAAGAGAAGGATATACCTAAGACAACTTTTACCACAAGGTACAGGCTATATGAGTATACCGTTATGTCATTTGGTCTGGCTAACGCACCTGCCTATTTCATGAACATGATGAACAAGGTGTTTATGGAGTTTTTGGATAAGTTTGTCGTGGTGTTCATTGATGATATTCTGGTCTACTCGAAGAATGAAGAGGAGCATAAGGAGCATTTGCGTTTGGTACTTGAGAAGCTCAGAGAACATCAGTTATATGCCAAGTTCAGCAAGTGTGAGTTTTGGTTGAAGGAAGTTGGATTCCTCGGACATGTTATATCTGGAGAAGGAATAGCAGTAGAACCCACCAAAGTTGTCACTGTGACAAATTGGGAAGCGCCCACGTCAGTTGGAGAGATCCGGACTTTCCTTGGACTCGCAGGATACTACCGGAGGTTCATTGAGAATTTCTCGAAGATTGCAAAGCCCATGACATAGTTGTTGAAGAAGGAAACCAAGTCCAAATGGACTGAGGAATGTGAGGCCAGTTTCCAGGAGTTGAAGAAATGCTTGGTTACAACACCAGTGTTGATCCTGCCAGATCAACATAAGGATTATCAAGTGTATTGTGATGCTTCTCGTCGATGACTTGGAGCAGTGCTTATGTAGGAGGGAAGAGTTGTTTCATATGCCTCACGACAGCTTAAACCCCATGAGTTTGAATTATGCTACACATGATTTGGAGTTAGTAGCCGTAGTGCATACATTGAAGACATGGAGATATTTTCTCATCAAAAACCATTGTGAGGTGTACGCGGATCACAAGAGTTTGAAGTATATTTTCACGCAGAAGGAATTTAATCTCAGGCAAAGGAGATGGTTGGAGCTCATCAAGGATTATGATATGAGGTTGCATTATCATCCCGGAAAGGCTAACATAGTAGCCGATGCGTTGAGTCGCAAGAGCCATGTCAACACGCTCATGACCGGAGAGTTACCCAAGGAGTTAGTAGAGGATCTTCGCGAGCTATGTTTGGAAATAGTTCCGAGAGGCTATGTAGCAGCATTGGAGATTCAGTCTACTTTGATGGATAAGATCAGATAAGCTCAGAAGACGGACAAGGAGATTGCCGAGATAAAGGAAAGGATGAGCAAAGGAAAAGCTAAGGGAGTTCGTGAGGATGAGCACGATACCTTATGGTTTGAGGACCGCGTATATGTGCCCAATGATCAGGAGATCATGAAGTTGATTCTATAGCAGGCCCATGATTCGCCGTATTCGATTCACCCAGGAAATACCAAGATGTATCTAGATTTGAAGGATAGTTTCTGGTGGACTAGAATGAAGAAGGATATTGCGGAGTATGTAGCAGTTTGTGATGTATGTGAGAGAGTGAAGGCAGAGCATCAGAAGCTAGCAGGATTGCTACAGCCATTGCCGATACCCGAATGGAAGTGGGATAAGCTAGGCATGGATTTGATCACGGGATTGCCCAGGACTCGCTCATGCTATCGCTCGATATGGGTTGTAGTCGATCGCTTGACGAAGATAGCACATTTCATCCCAGTGAAGACCACATACACCAGTGCTAAGTTGGCAAAGATATACATGACCAGGATAGTATGTCTGCATGGAGTTCCGAGGACCATTGTATTAGACAGAGGAACCCAGTTTACCTCAAAGTTCTGGAATCAGTTGCATGACACTTTGGGTACCAGGCTAGAGTTCAGTACGGCCTTTCATCCACAGACAGATGGATAGACCGAGAGAGTCAATCAGATTCTAGAGGACATGTTGAGAGCTTGTGCGCTAGATTATGGATCTAGTTGGGACGACAATTTGCCATATGAAGAGTTCTCTTATAATAACAGTTATCAAGCCAGTTTGAAGATGGCCCCTTTCGAAGCTTTGTACAGAAGGAGGTGCAGGACAACATTGTTATGGGATGAAGTTGGAGACCGTCAGTTGTTTGGACTAGATTTAATTAAAGAGTCTGAAGAGAAGGTTAAGCTGATTCGCGATAGACTCAATGTAGCCCAGTCCAGGCAGAAGAGCTATGCAGATTCTAAATGCAAGGAGACAGTTTACGAAGTCGAAGACAGAGTTTATCTTCGAGTGTCCCCACTTCGAGGAGTTAAGCATTTTGGAGTTAAGGGAAAGTTAGTTCCACGTTTTGTGGGACGATACAAAGTTTTGGAACGTATGGGGGAAGTTGCCTACAAGTTGGAGTTGCCAAAAGGATTGTCTGGAGTTCACGATGTGTTCCACATTTCCCAGTTGAAGAAGTTCCATGCAGAGATGGTTGATATTCCTCTGAGAGATACAATGCCATTGGAAGCG
This sequence comes from Triticum dicoccoides, assembly GCF_002162155.2. Taxonomy (NCBI): domain Eukaryota; kingdom Viridiplantae; phylum Streptophyta; class Magnoliopsida; order Poales; family Poaceae; genus Triticum; species Triticum dicoccoides. The sequence continues at coordinate 564,440,953 of NC_041393.1, read as the reverse complement.
ATTCAGTTGGATAGCGATTTGACCTACAAGGAGAAACCAGTGAAGATTCTCGAGTTTGCTAGCTGAGTCACACGCATCAAAGTTATCAAGTTCTGCAAAGTTCAGTGGATACACCATACCGAAGATGAAGCCACCTGGGAAAGAGAGGAAGACCTACGGAAGGACCACCCTCACCTATTTTCTAGCCAACCTGAATCTCGAGGGCGAGATTCATCTTAAGGGGGTAGGTTTGTAACATCCCAAATTTTCAATTTGGTATGTTATACATTAGATCATCAATGCATATCATATTTTATTGCATTTTGGTTTGATCCAAGAAATTCTATGCAACTCAAGGACCCATGGAGAGAGTTGGGGATTTCGTTATTTTCATATTTGAGTTTTCTCAAATTTTGAAAAGAGGATCATTTGGTTTTAAGTATTTTTCTTTTCTAATATTTCTAAAATAAAAATATATGAGAGGAGATAATATGACTTCTCCAAAATAAAAGAAATATTAGAGGAAAAATATTAAAATCAAATAAATATTTTATTTGGATTTTATTGCAATTATATTTGAATTAGAAAAATTGCATTTTTAGGCCAAGAAAATGTTCATCTTGTTCTAAATATTTTATTTAGACGGCGATTTTTTTAGCATTTTTAGATTTTTCTAATTTTCTAGGATTTATTTTGGGCGGGATCTTATTTAAAAAAAACTGTTCACGCGCCCGACTAGGCTGAAGGCCCAGCCGAGCCGGGCCAAGCCCGCGCCGCCGCCGCCGCCCCGCGGGAGGGAGTCCTCGCCGCCACCGAAGCCGAGTCTGGCCGGGGCACGCCTGCCGAGGCCGACCCCGACCCAACGCCCCCTTCCCCAAGCTAGCGCCGCCCCCTCCCCCATTAAATAGCCGACCCCCACCACCACCCGAGCCGCACTTCTAGCCCAGAGCCGCCGCTCGCCGCCGCCGCTCGTCGCTGCTGCCGCCTAGCGCCGCCGCCGCCTCCTACCGCTGCCGCCCCGCCCCGCTAGTACCGCTGCCACCCCGCAGCGCCCCGCCTCGCCGGAGACGCCGCCGGAGCCGCCGGTCCCGATCCGATCAGCCGCCTTTTTTCGGTTTAGGTAAAAACCGACCGGTCTTTATTTAAACCCTAGTTTCATTTTTTAGAATAGATCGGTTTTTTTCCGGTTTAGTTTTTTAGCGGACGTTCGTCCGTACCTTCGTTTTAATGAACGGTGTTCACTCGTTAGCCCCAGACAGCGAATGTTCGTTCGTTAGCCTGTTCGTTAGTTTTTCTTTTTTCAGGGGTTTTCCACGATTATTTACGATCGTGATTTCTGCCTTGATTTTTGTTTTAGTTTATCTCTTCGCTCGTTTATCGAAATCAGGCGATTCAAGCGCCTAGAGTTTTGTCTCGAAGCCCTCTTTTTGTTTAACCAGCTTAAACAAGTTTTTGCTACCGTAAAATTTGACGTAAGTCCAGATTAGTAAATGAAGCTTGTTTCTTTCGCAGTTTGAGTTTTGTTTTTTCATTTGATTTGATTCTTTTTGCAAACCGGAGTTCTTAAGTTGAACTTTCTGGTTAGATATTTTACTTGAGTTTTACACGTGCTTCTAGTTGAGTGCTTATTATATGCTTGTTTGTTTGCGATAGAGTGCCCGGAGTGCGAAGCGTGCTACTACGAGTCTCTAGGTTTCACGGATCATCAACAAGGCAAGTAACACTTTGATCATACCTCTTTACTACCCAGTTTTATTGCATTAGATCAATCCTCAAACAATTGCATGGTTAGTATTTGATTAATATGTGGGTTTTGGGAAGTAGAGGAGGTAGTACCTATTGTCCTATTTATTATCAAACCTTTGGGAGTTACTTCTATGTTGCTTATATTGTTATGCTATGCTTGTAGACGTGGATTGGGTGAGTGTATCCATGACAGCTGCGAGTATTGTTATTTAAGTTAACTTAAGGTGGCTACTTTAATACACATCTGGGTTGACCGAGGCACCTGGGGAGCCCAGTGTTGCCTGTTTTTCTTGAAATCCCGGGGTACCGTGTGATTCTCCGATGGACCGCCACCCAGGCTCAAAGGGATCATAAGATTATTCATGCTAGTAACTTCCGTGTGCAGCCACAAGCTATTATGGGCTCTAGCATAGTTGAGTAAGTTGCAAGACCTCTTTCAGTGGTGGGCTAGCAGATGTAGGGGAAATTAGTTGTAACTGTCCACCCAGAGAAAAGAGTTATTGTTTCAGAAAGACTGTGTCTCGTTTCTCCGACCAAGGATGTATTTGAGTCTTGTGGGGAAAGTGCGCAAACCTCTGAAGAATGTACAATATAATCATGGTTAGGCATGTCCCCGGTTATGGACGTTTTGAGTATCTGGTTCTTAGATTATCATGTGGATCTCATTACTCTTAATATAATTTGATTGGGTTAATGATGATGCTTAGTTGGGATTGAGTTGGGTGAACATTCTCAATGTTTAACAACCACCATGATAGTTAAAGAAAATTTATTCCTTTATTGTAGGGAAAAATTGGCTTTATGCAAAACTGTAACCATAGAGCTTTCCACCAGCCATATATGCATGTAGTGATAGCATTGTTTTGTTCGTTATTCTCTTGTGTTACATTGCCAGCATATTCCATGTGCTGACCCGTTTCGGGCTGCAACGTTCATGTTGCAGACTTTTCAGACGACGAGTAAGGTGCCTTAGGTCGTGATCTTTCACTCAGTGATGCCGTTGGAGTTGATGGACTCACTTTATCTTCCAAGCCTTCCGCTGTTATCGTATTTAGATGGCCTTAGGCCATATTTATTGTAATAAGTTGTCTTTTGAGACATTCGATGTAATAAGTGTGTGATTGCTACTCTGTTATAAATCCTTCAAGTATTGTGCGTGTCAGCATTACCGATCCAGGGATGATACTGATGCACAGAGATCAGACTGTTTGAGGTCTGGTCGCTACAGTAATAAACATTATACAAATACTTCGCTATTCGAACTAAACTTCTTGGTTTATTCGTTAGCAATGGGAAAAATTTAAGTTTTTGTGATAAATATTGAACTGCTCCATTTTCTGAAATTGAACTTCTTGGTTTATTATTTATTATCGAGGAAAATCTAATTTTTTCACATACATTGAACTATTGTATTTTTTAAAATTGAACTTCTTGGTTTTTTCAATTTGGACTTCTTGGTGTTATTCATTTGTAACGAAAAAATGCTTATTTTGTAACAAACATCTTACAACTTCTTGGATATTTTCGAACTAAATTTCTTGGCTTTTTCCTTAGTAACGGGAAAATTATGAGAAAAATCTGCATTCCTTATAGTCATCAAACTTCACCATTTTTTAAATTTTAACTTCTTATTTTTATTTGTTAGTAATGGGGAAAATCCTTTTTTGAACTTTGCCGGGCAGGTCACTTGAACTTCGAGCAACTAAATTTTTCATCAAGACAATTGTCACAAATTCCATTGCCGTTTGAGAGCAGTATTAAAAATGGAAAAAACAACATTGTTTTCCCTTGTTTTTAACATGTAATTGAAGGTTGGACGTCTCGCACTAGAGATCTCGAACTTCACTGGGAGGAGCACGTGAACTTCTTGCAACAAACCTTTGAAGCTTTTAGTTTTCTATGCTTATATATTCTTATCTGAAATGCATTTTTTGTAATAGTTGAACTTCCCGCTGTTTTCACCTTGAACTTCTATCACGTATTTTTGTTCAACCTCTCACAAGAATTTTTGAACTTTCTCAGGCCGAGCACTTGAACTTCTAGCAACGAAATTTTAGCCTTTGCTTGAAGGTCCCGCTCTTTTCACCTTGAACTTCTGTCACGTATTTTTGTTCAACCTCTCGCAGAAGAATTTTTGAAATTTCTCGGGCCGATTACTTGAACCTCTAGCAACAAAACTTTTAGCCTTTGCTTGTTCATTCTTATTTCATACAAAATGCACACCATGTGGTACATGAACTTCTGGCCGTTATCAACCTGAACTTCTCTCCGTAACGTGAAAATATCTGAGTTTTTATAGGCATTGAACTGCTCTACCTTTTTTATTTGAACTTCATTGAGTATTTTTTAGAAATGTGAAAACTGGAGGATTTTTAGAAACATCGAAGATGTTCGTTATTTCGAATAGAACTTTATTATTTTTTTATATTGAACTTCTTCTTTCGTTTCTTAAACTTCCGGAGTTAACATATTTCTGGGCGAGCTTTGTTTTCTTCTTATTTTTCATGGCGTGTATGTTTTGTGTTGATTTTCTCCTTTGTTGGACTTCTTTTTGTTCTAGTATTTGAATTACTTGGGCTTCTTTGTTTTGTAGTTTTTGAATTGAAATCAAACTATACTAGTTTTTTTTGTATCCACACATGTTGTTGAACTTCAGGAAATGATACATAACAAGAAACTGTACAACATGATTTTTTAGACTAATGTTTTTTTGTCAGAACATCACATTTTCCCCCTAGGACATGTTGTACAATGTTTTGAACATGACATTTTTGTATTTTTAACTCTATGATTTTTGTTGTTGTTGAACTTCAAGGGTTTTATATTTGAACTTGCAAGGGTTGTCATATCAACTAAGATATCTTTAACCTCCCCCGAGTTTCTTTCATGAACTTCTAGTTTTTGACGAATGCCCCTGAGTTTCTTTTTTTATAGATTTTTCAGCGACAGTAATACATGTACTTCATCAACTTCTTTTTGTCAAGTAACAAAAGATGTAGAACAAATACGAAAGAGTGCAATTTTTATTCCATGACTTTTCCATGATTTCAATCATTCCAGGATCGCGTTTTGCGTGAACTTTTTACATACCGATCAACTTGAAAGAACACTTGTGAGAATAAGTCCACTTAAATCAGAATCCAATGAACAATGTTTATTTTAATTTATCTTGTTATGATCATTTAGTACTACTCCACATATGGTTTCATAGATTTTATCTCACGGACATTAGCACAAGCACCAGATGTTCTAGTACAAGAGATGACCAACTGAAAATCAATGATTTTTTCCAGTAAATAGCAACACTACAAAAGAACATGGACGAATGTTCATTAGCATCAACTGTCAAAATGGGATGCCAAAAACACACACGGATGTTCGGTTGCACTATCTGCAGCCGTCCAAGTACAGGCACAACGGCAGTTGTCGAGCAGACCAAGTGCAGTAGCAGCTCCCTTCCCATATCCAGTCGCCAGCTTGATACGTCTCCAACATATCTATAATTTTTGATTGTTCCATGCTATTATATTACCCCTTTTGGATGTTTATGGGCTTTATTTTACACATTTATATCATTTTTGGGACTAACCTACTAACCGGAGGCCCAGCCCGTATTGCTGTTTTTTTTCCTATTTTAGTATTTCGAAGAAAAGGAATTTCAAATGGAGTCCAAACGGAATGACACCTTCGGGAGCGTGATTTTTGGAACGAACGTGATCAAGAGGACTTGGAGTACAAGTCAAGAAGCAGCCGAGGCTCCCACGAGATAGGAGGGCGCCCCCCCCCTATAGGGCACCCCCTTTCTTGTGGGCCCCTCGGGCGTCCACCGACGTACTTCTTCCTCCTATATAAGCCTACGTACCCCGAAAACATCCAGGGAGCAGACGAAACACAATTTCCACCATCGTAACCTTCTGTATCCGTGAGATCCCATCTTGGAGCTTTCGCCGGTGTTCTGCCGGTGGGGGAATCGACCATGGAGGGCTTCTACATCAACATCCTTGCCCCTCCGATGAGTTGTGAGTAGTTTACCACAGACCTACGGGTCCATAGTTATTATCTAGATGGCTTCTTCTCTCTTTTTGGATCTCAATACAATGTTCTCCCCCTCTCTTGTGGAGATCTATTCGATGTAAACTCTTTTTGCGGTGTGTTTGTCGAGATCCGATGAATTGTGGGTTTATGATCAAGTTTATCTATGAATAATATTTGAATCTTCTCTGAATTCTTTTATGTGTGATTGAGTTATCTTTGCAAGTCTCTTCGAATTATCAGTTTGGTTTGGCCTACTAGATTGATCTTTCTTGCCATGGGAGAAGTGCTTAGCTTTGGGTTCAATCTTGCGGTGTCCTTACCCAATGACAGAAAGGGTTGCAAGGCACGTATTATATTGTTGCCATCGAGGATAACAAGATGGGGTTTATATCATATTGCTTGAGTTTATCCCTCTACATCATGTCATCTTGCTTAATGGGTTACTCTGTTCTTATGGACTTAATACTCTAGATGCAGGCAGGAGTCAGTCGATGTGTGGAGTAATAGTAGTAGATGCAGGCAGGAGTCGGTCTACTTGTTACGGAGGTGATGCCTATATACATGATCATGCCTAGATAATCCCATAACTATTCGCTTTTCTATCAATTGCTCGACAGTAATTTGTTCACCCACCGTAATACTTATGCTATCTTGAGAGAAGCCAGTAGTGAAATCTATGGCCCCCGGGTCTATCTCTCATCATATTTGCTTCCAATCTACTTTTATTTGCATCTTTACTTTTTGCATCTATATTATAAAATACCAAAAATATATTTATCTTATCATACTATCTTTATTAGATCTCACTTTCGCTAGTGGCCGTGAAGGGATTGACAACCCCTTTATTGCGTTGGTTGAGAGTTCTCAGTTTGTTTGTGTAGGTGCGTGGCACTTTTGAGGAGCCTCCTACTGGATTGATACCTTGGTTCTCAAAAACTGAGGGAAATACTTACGCTACTATTGCTGCATCACCCTCTCCTCTTCGAGGAAAACCAACGCAAGCTCAAGACGTAGCAAGAAGGATTTCTGGCGCCGTTGTCGGGGAGGTCTTCGCTCAAGTCAAGACATACCAAGTACCCATCACAAACCCATCTCCCTCACATTTACGTTATTTGCCATTTGCCTCTCGTTTTCCTCTCCCCCACTTCACCCTTGCCGTTTTATTTGCCCTCTCTTTCCCAATCTCCTCTTCTCTTTTTCGCTTGCCTTTTTCAGTTTTCCCGTGTGTTAGTTCGTTTACTTTGTCGTCATGGCTAGCTCAGTCTTTATCCCTTCGTCTCCCGACTTTGAAGTTCTTCACTTCAAGCAAGGACGAGAATGAAATTTAAAAGATGCTTGGTTTAGGATGTTAGAATCTTATCGTAGTTGTGCCGTGGAAGGAGATTTCAAGATTTTAATGCACAATTTTTATGTTGGATTAACCCTATCCCATAGACAACTTCTTGATTTTGCCGCAAAAGGACGTTTTATTGAAATTGATCCTAGTTTCGCTTATGAAAATATAGAAGGGATAGTAGGAGTACTTCCCCTAAAAAAGGGATCATCCTTCTCTCTTGAAGGAACTCAAATTTTAGAGAAACTTTGTGAATTGCAAAAAATTGTTGAACCACTTAAGAATATTGGTGCGAGTATCAACCGCATGAATAAGTTGATTGTACTTTGTAATAAGTGGTTGGATGCCTTAGATCAAAGAATCTGTGAGTATGAAGGGAAACACAAACAGCCTCCCGGACCTGAGCACAACTCCATTAAAAAGTTGAGTGCCAAAGATGGCACTACTTGAATCTATCTTCGCTTTTATGCCTAGCTAGGGGCGTTAAACGATAGCGCTAGTTGGGAGGCAACCCAATTTTCTTTATGTTTTTCTGCTCCTGTTTAGTAATAAATCTTGCATCTACCTTCTGTTTAGATGTGTTTTTATCTTAGAGTTAGTGTTTTTGCCAAGTAGAACCTATAGGATAACCTATGATGATAGTTGATTTGATTCTGCTGAAAAACAGAAACTTTGCACGCACGAATATAATTTTGTTAAATCACAGAAACTTGCTTATGCGTTGATTCTTTTTGCTAATGATCAATAAACAAATTTTCCAGGACTTCCTATTTTGGTAGGATTTTTATAGTTCCAGAAGTTTGCGTTAGTTACAGATTGCTACAGACTGTTCTGTTTTTGACAGATTCTGTTTTTCGTGTGTTGTTTGCTTATTTGATGCATCTATGGCCAATAAAATAGTTTATAAACCATAGAGAAGTTGGAATACAGTAGGTTTAACACCAAAATAAATAAAGAATGAGTTCATTACAGTACCTTATGTGGTGGTTTTGTTTTCTTTCACTAACGGAGCTTATAAGATTTCCTGTTGAGTTTTGTGTTGTGAAGTTTTCAAGTTTTGGGTGAAGCTTTTATGGACTATGGAATAAGGAGTGGCAAGAGCCTAAGCTTGGGGATGCCCATGGCACCCCAAGATATTCAAGAATAGCCAAAAGCCAAAGCTTGGGGATGCCCCGGGAAGGCATCCCCTCTTTCGTCTTTGTTCATTGGCAACTTTACTTGGAGCTATATTTTTGTTCGCCACATGATATGTGTTTTGATTGGAGCGTCGTGTATTATATTAGTCTTTGCTTTTTAGTTTACCACAATCATTCTTCCTGAACACACCTTTTGGGAGAATCCTATTTGATTAGAATTTGCTAGAATACTCTATGTGCTTCACTTATAGCTTTTGAGCTTGATAAATTTTTGCTCTAGTGCTTCACTTATATCTTTTAGAGCACGGTGGTGTCTTAATTTTGAAGAAATTTCTAGTCTCTCATGCCTCACTTATATCTTTTTGAGAGTCTTTTAGAACAGCATGGTATTTGCTATGGTTACAAAGTTGGTCCTAGAATGATGTGCATCCAAGTTGGGTATAATAAAAACTATCATAGAAAAAGAATTGGATGCTATGATCAACTTGATGCTTGATAATTGTTTTGGGATATAAAGGTAGTAATGTTAGGGTCATGCTAGTGGGTAATTGTGAAATTGGGAAATACTTTTGTTGAAGTTGGCAAGTCCCGTAGCATGCACGTATGGTAAAAGTTGTGTGACAAATTTGTTGCCTGAGGTGCTCTTTTGATTGCCTTCCTTATGAGTGGCAGTCGGGGACGAGCGATGGTATTTTCCTACCAATTTATCCTTCTTGGAGCATGCGTAGTAGTACTTTGCTTCGAGGGCTAAGTAGACTTTTGCAATAAGTATATGAGTTCTTTTTGACTAATGTGAGTCCATGGATATATGCACACTCATCCTTCCACTTTGCTAGCCTTTATTAGTACCGCGCGACTTTCGCCGGTATCATAAACCCCTTATTTACCTTCCTCAAAACAGCCACCATATCTACCTATTATGGCATTTCCATAGCCATTCCGAGATATATTGCCATGCAACTTTCCACCGTTCCGTTTATTATGACACGTTCCATCATTGTCATATTGCTCTTTGCATGATCATGTAGTTGACATCGTATTTGTGGCAAGGCCACTTTCATAATTTTCATGCATGTCTCTCTTGATTCATTGCATATCCTGGTACACCGCCGGAGGCATTCATATAGAGTCATATCTTGTTCTAGCTTTGAGTTGTAATTCTTGAGTTGTAAATCCATAAAAGTGTGATGATCTTCATTATTAGAGCATTGTCCTAGTGAGGAAAGGATGATGAAGGCTATGATTCACCCACAAGTCAGGATGAGACTTCGGACTTTACAAAAAGAAAAAAAAAGAAAGAAAGAAAAAAGGAAACAAAGAAAAAAATGAGAGAAAAAGAGAGAAGGGACAATGCTACTATCTCTTTTCCACACTTGTGCTTCAAAGTAGCACCATGATCTTCATGATAGAGAGTCTCCTATGTTGTCACTTTCATATACTAAGTGGGAATTTTTCATTATAGAACTTGGCTTGTATATTCCAATTATGGGCTTCCTAAAACTGCCCTAGGTCTTCGTGAGCAAGCAAGTTGGATGCACACCAACTTAGTTTCTTTTGTTGAGCTTTCATATATTTATAGCTCTAGTGCATCCGTTGCATGGCAATCCCTACTTACTCACATTGATATCTATTAATGGGCATCTCCATATAGCCCGTTAATATGCCTAGTTGATGTGAGACTATCTTCTCCCTTTTTGTCCTCACAACCACCACATATACCACCATAGTGCTATGTCCATGGCTTGCGGTCATGTATTGCGTAAGAGTTGAAAAAGCTAAAGCGCGTTAAAAAGTATGAAACAATTGCTCGGCTTGTCATCGGGGTTGTGCATGATGGGAGTATTTTGTGTAATGAAAATGAAGCATGGCCTAACTATATGGTTTTGTAGGGATAAGCTTTCTTTGGCTATGTTATTTTGATAGGACATGATTATTTGCTAGTATGCTTTGAAGCATTATTATTTTTATGTATTATAAGCTTTTATTTTGAATCACTTGGATCTGAACATTCATTCCACAATAAAGAAAATTACATTGAGAATTATGCTAGGTAGCATTCCACATCAAAAATTTCTTTTTTATCATTTACGTCCTCGAGGACGAGCAGGAATTAAGCTTGGGGATGCTTGATACATCTCCAACATATCTATAATTTTTGATTGTTCCATGCTATTATATTACCCCTTTTGGATGTTTATGGGCTTTATTTTACACAATTATATCATTTTTGGGACTAACCTACTAACCGGAGGCCCAACCCATATTGCTGTTTTTTGCCTATTTCAGTATTTTGTAGAAAAGGAATATCAAACGGAGTCCAAACGGAATGAAACCTTCGGGAGCGTGATTTTTGGAACGAACGTGATCCAAAGGACTTGGAGTGCAAGTCAAGAAGCAGCCGAGGTTCCCACGAGATAGGAGGGTGCGCCCCCTGTCTCGTGGGCCCCTCGGGCGTCCACCGACGTACTTCTTCCTCCTATATAAGCCTACGTACCCTGAAAACATCCAGGGAGCAGATGAAACACAATTTCCACCATCTTAACCTTCTATGTCCACGAGATCCCATCTTGGAGCCTTCGCCGGTGTTCTTCCGGAGGGGGAATCGACCACAGAGGGCTTCTACATCAACATCCTTGCCCCTCCGATGAGTTGTGAGTAGTTTACCACAAACCTACGGGTCCATAGTTATTAGCTAGATGGCTTCTTCTCTCTTTTTGGATCTCAATACAATGTTCTCCCCCTCTCTTGTGGAGATCTATTCGATGTAAACTCTTTTTGCGGTGTGTTTGTCGAGATCCGATGAATTGTGGGTTTATGATCAAGTTTATCTATGAATAATATTTGAATCTTCTCTGAATTCTTTTATGTGTGATTGAGTTATCTTTGCAAGTCTCTTCGAATTATCAGTTTGGTTTGGCCTACTAGATTGATCTTTCTTGCCATGGGAGAAGTGCTTAGCTTTGGGTTCAATCTTGCGGTGTCCTTACCCAGTGACAGAAAGGGTTGCAAGGCACGTATTGTATTGTTGCCATCGAGGATAGCAAGATGGGATTTATATCATATTGCCTGGGTTTATCCCTCTACATCATGTCATCTTGCTTAATGCATTACTCTATTCTTATGAACTTAATACTCTAGATGCAGGCAGGAGTCGGTCGATGTGTGGAGTAATAGTAGTAGATGCAGGCAGGAGTCGGTCTATTTGTTACGGACGTGATGCCTATATACATGATCGTGCCTAGATAATCTCATAACTATTTGCTTTTCTATCAATTGCTCGACAGTAATTTGTTCACCCACAGTAATACTTATGATATCTTGAGAGAAGCCACAAGTGAAACCTATGCCCCCCGGGTCTATCTCTTATTATATTTGCTTCCAATCTACTTTTATTTGCATCTTTACTTTCTGCATCTATATTATAAAATACCAAAAATATATTTATCTTATCATACTATATTTATTAGATCTCACTTTCGCAAGTCCTATTGGATTGATACCTTGGTTCTCAAAAACCAAGGGAAATACTTACGGTACTATTGCTGCATCACCCTCTCCTCTTCGAGGAAAACCAACGCAAGCTTAAGATGTAGCACAGCTCCATGCCTCCATCTTGTCCGTCACTCACAACGTGGACCAAGTGCAGTAGCAACTCCATTCATTTTTTGTCTTATGTTTGCACAAAAGAAGCTATTACTTGTGTCCCAATTGAAAAAGTTAGTTAACTTCTCCACCACGCACATGTTTTTCTGAACCTCAACCTCACCACCACACACACAGACACACACACTCACACACACAGACACACACACACACACACACACACACACACACATGCTCCTTCTCTCCATTATATTTTTGACATTTATGCGCACAAATCTACAGAAACAACAACGTCCTTTTTGTTTTGTGATAACATGAAAAGATCATTATAAAGCTGCACTATGCAGCGACATCGAACTGAAGCGGTTGTCCAGGCTGAACTTCTCTCTCTATATATATGATATCCGGTAAACAACACATGATACTGTATGCAGTATATCCGGTAAAGAACATATAATACAAAATGAAAAATGATCAGTTATTTTTTTATATCAACAAACAGGTGGAGATCAAAGTCAAATAAGAAACAAAATTGCAATACTTGTATTTTTTTCTCTTGGTTGCTATGCATCAAAACTTGGGCATCTTATACAAAATCTGCATAGAACATAGAGCAGAATAAAATCATCATGTGGAGAGAGGAGGGATCAACAATAATTGCAATTAGTCAAGAAAAGAAAGAGGAGCAACATGGCTCATGAAAGAAGTAGCAGCAAACGAGAAGAGAAGCAGTAACAACAGAATCTGTCTTAGTGTGTGCGAGAGCCAGGTGATGCAGCGCAGGAAATTCAGCGGGAAATAGTGATAAGAGGCAGGGGAGGAGGTGATGCAAGGGGGCGACATGGGTGGTGCCGTGGCAGTGAACGTCTGGGAGTCTCGTAGTTGAACGACCGGAATTGGCCATCGCGAACGGCCTGAGTGCCGCGGAGGTGGGCCTCAACCACAACTTTTGAGAGCATGGTCTCATCCAAGCTCTGCCCGCGACATCAGCGGGAAGGGGAGGAGCGGCATGGATTGATCTGGGGACCCGCTCGGAACAGCAGCTACTCGATCCATGTCACGGGAAGGCGGTTGCGCGCGGCCAACTGCAGGTCGTGGCCTCCTCCATCTGAAGTTCGATCCCTCCTCCAGCTGCAACATATGAACCAATCCGCACGTGGACTGGTGGCCGCCGGTGGTGTGGGTTCAGGGCAACAACGGCGGCTGGAGATGGGTCACCGGTATGTCACATGGTGGCAGGATCTCGACGACAGGGAGGTGGGTAGGTGGCGGTCTGGCAAAAGGATCCTTGCGGTGGGAACTTCGGTTGGTGGCGGCAGCGCGGGGACAGGATCCTGGCGACGAGGAGGTAGGTTGGTGGCGCGCGTCACGACAGGATCCTGGCGGCGTGGGGTCAGGTTATGGGGCGGCGTGTGTTAGCGGGGTGCGGGGCGGAGTGCTGTGGCAGGGTGCGGGGCGGGGCGCGGTTGCTGGAGGCGAGGAAGGTGGATGGCGGTGGCGGATAGGAAGCGGGGCGCGGGATGGCGGCTGAGGAGAGAGGGGTGGGGCTGGGGCTCAGTGGCGATGGGATCGGGGGTAGGTTAAGGATCGGGTGTGGCTGGGGAAGATCAGTCGTGATTTCTTTTTTATTTTTTTCCACCGGTTTGGGAGTTTAGGAACAACCGGGTCGACCTATATAGGGCACGCCGTGATCCAAATAACTATTCTAATCCTGGGATTAGAATAGTGCTATCCTATATATAGTCACGAAGAAAATGTTGTCCTGGGATTAGAATAGTGTTGTCCTATATATATAGTGTTGCCCTTCAACACATGGTGACGAAGAAAATGATGATGAATCTGGATGTGCTTTGTCTTCGAGTGCTAAAATGGGTTGTGAGCAATCTTGATAGCACTCTCATTGTCGCAGTAGAGTGGCACATTCTTCACATTGATGCCATAGTCCTTGAGTGTTTGCTTCATCCATAGTAATTGAGCACAGCAAGATCCAGCAGCAATGTACTGAGCTTCTATAGTGGAGAGTGATATGCAGTTCTGTTTCTTCGAGGACCAACATACCAAGGATCGTCCGAGGAAATGACATGTGCCTGACATTGACTTGCGGTCCACCCAGTCGCCAGCATAGTCAGAGTCTGAATATCCAATGAGATCAAAGGAAGAGCCCTTGGGATACCATAATCCAAGGTTGGTGTGTGAGCTAGAAAACAAAGAATATGCTTCACAGCCTTGTGGTGTGATTCCTTCGATGTAGCTTGAAATCGGGCACACATGCAAACACTAAGCATAATATCCGGCCTAGATGCACATAGGTATAATAAAGAGCCAACCATGGAGCAGTATACCTTTTGATCAAAGTCTTTACCATTTTCATCAGTGCATAGATGGCCATTTGTGGGCATAGGGATTTTGACGCCTTTGCAATCTTGCATGCCGAATTTCGTCAACACATCCTTGAGGTATTTCTCCTGAGATATGAATATGCCATTGTATTGTTCACGAATCTGAAGACCTAAGAAGAATTTCAATTCTTCCATCATAGACATTTGATATTCTTCACTCATCATATAAGCAAATTCATCACTGTAACGTTGGTTAGTACAGCCAAAGATAATATCATCAACATATATTTGGCATGCGAATAATTCATCATCATATGTTTTGGTGACACGAGTTGGGTCAAGTGAACCAGGTTTGAAGCCTTTCTTCATGAGGAATTCCTTCAGTGTGTCATACCACGCCCGAGGTGCTTGCTTGAGGCCATAGAGGGCCTTGTTGAGTCTGTAGACGTGATCTGGAAATTTTGGATCCTCAAAACCTGGTGGTTGAGCAACATATACTTCTTCGTCAAGCTTACCATTGAGGAATGCACTTTTCACATCCATTTGATGTAAGATGATATTATGATGGTTAGCGTAAGCAAGCAATATGCGAATAGCCTCAAGTCTACCAACAGGTGCAAAAGTTTCATCGAAATCAATTCCTTCAACCTGTGTGTAGCCTTGAGCTACAAGACAAGCCTTATTCCTCACCACGAGGCCATTTTCGTCTTGTTTGTTGCGGTAGATCCATTTGGTACCGATGATGTTGTGCTTGTGTGGGTCTGGTCGCTTGACAAGCTCCCACACATTGTTGAGCTTGAATTGATGCAATTCATCTTGCATGGCTTGAATCCACTCAGATTCCATGAATGCTTCATCTACTTTAGTGGGATCTGTGATGGAGACAAATGCAAAATGCCCACAAAAGTTAGATAAATGTGAAGCTTTTGAGCACGTGAGGGGACCTGGTGCACGAATGTCACTGATGATCTTCTAAACTTGCACTTCGTTTGCAATGCGAGGATGTGCGGGTTGACGACTTTGCTTAGGCCGAGTAGTTTCTTCAGGACCAGTTTCTTCAGCAGCACCAACATGATTTTCTTCATGACCAGGAATGACTTCTTCTACAGATTCTTCGGTAGGGATGAGATCCTCAGTAGCTTTGAACTTGATGGATTCCTTAGGTGACATTTCATCTAGCATAGGAGGTAGGTGCTCTCTTTGCGAGCCATTAGTTTCATCGAACCGCACATCTATAGTTTCAACAACCTTGTGATGATTGATGTTGAAGACTCTGTAGGTGTGCGAGTCCTTTCCGTAACCAAGCATAAAACCCTCATGTGCTTTCGGTGCAAATTTAGAGTGATGGTGAGGATGTCTAATCTAGCATTTAGCACCGAAGTCTTTGAAATAACTTACATTGGGTTTCTTGTCAGTAAGGAGTTCATATGAGGTCTTTTTGAAGAATTTGTGAAGGTATACCCTGTTGATGATGTGGCATGCAGTATCAATTGCTTTAGGCCAGAAATGCTGAGGCGTCTTGTATTCATCAAGCATAGCGCGGGCCATTTCAACAAGAGTGTTGTTCTTGCGCTCCACGACGCCATTCTGCTGAGGAGTATAAGGAGCAGATAATTCGTGAGTAATACCAAGCATATCGAGATATTTATCAAGGCTAGTGTTCTTGAACTCGGTTCCATTATCACTCTTGATATGCTTGATCTTCACACCGTAGTTAGTGGAAGCCCTTGAGGAAAATCGTCTGAAGACTTCCTGCACTTCATTTTTGTAATTGATGATATGCACCCATGTGTAACAAGAATAGTCATCAACTATGACAAAGCCATATAAAGATGCAGACCTAGTGAATGTGGCATAATGAGTAGGGCCAAATAGATCCATATGAAGTAATTCAAAGGGACGAGAAGTGGTCATGATAGTCTTCGAGGGATGCTTGGCTCTGGTGATCTTTCCAGCCTCACAATCCCCACAAAGATGATCTTTGACGAATTTGACACCCTCGATGCCAATGACTTGCTTCTTCTTCGTGAGTGTATGCAAGTTCCTCATCCCAGCATGACCAAGTCGTCGATGCCATAACCAGCATTCTAAAGCTTTTGCAAATAGACATGTATCAAGTTGTTGTCCTGCAAAGAAATCAACAATATACAAGTCTCCTTTCCTAAAGCCTTCGAAGACTTTGGAGTTATCAGATTCCATTAGCACAAGCTAGCGAAATTTTCCAAACACAACAACCACATCAAGATCACAAAGCATTGAGACAGACATAAGATTGAATCCTAAGATCTCAACAAGCATGACTTTGTCCATGTGTTTATCCTTTGAGATTGCAACCTTACCTAGACCCAATACCTTGCTTTAGCCTTTGTCAGCATAGGTGATATGCTTCAGATGAGATGGTGACAAATCGGTGTCCATAAATAAGCTCCTGTCACCAGTCATGTGATTTGTACATCCACTGTCGAGGACCCACTCAGTAGCTTTGGGTTGTTCATCCTGTAGATGAATTAGTGCAAATTATGAACCCATATACTTCATTAGTGAAGAATATGATATCAATTTCATCAACAGTAACAGATATAGCAATATGAGAACGTGAGAAATGAATGATTCATTTCTTCATGATTAGCTTGTGTCCTTTCAAGCACATTCAGGTCTCCAACAAATTCTTCGGACGATCAAGTTCGTCTGGAGACCTGACCCTGCATAAGAGATTAATTATTTTTCTTCACCACCCACATCTGGAGGGGTGGCAAAGAGTTCATCATTCTATGATCTCCATAAGAAAAGGATGGCATAGAGGCCAGTGCACTTCATTTCACAGAAGAGTGGTTAGGATAAGCATATGAATAAGCAGAGAAATTCTTCGAGGACTTATGAACATAATGGTTTGAAGAATAATGCACATATTCATGGCCCTTAGACTTTCCCTACGAAACAGAAGTGTTAGCACGATGAAGTTCATATGCGGATTTTGATTCGCGTGAGGAATTTGATCCATATGAAGAATTTGGACCATATGAGGACTTGGATCCATGAGAAGAATTTGGTCCATATGAAGAATTTGATATAGGGTTCCTATTCTTGATTGGTGGAGTCATGATGACATTCAACTGGATATTTTCAAGGCACCTTTTAGGAACCCAGATTTTCTTCATTGGGGGACCGTTCCTGCAGTTAGTTCCAACATATCGAGCAAATACTTCACCGTTCTGATTCTTGAACAGTGTATAGTTGGAGTCAAATGACTCATCAGAGGAATATGAAGAATCAGAGGTAAAGCCAGATAGATTGCACGGATCTACATAAGGTCCTATCACAGCAACCCATGAGGTTTTGGGGTACTGCTCAGGTTTCCAGTAGGTCTCATCAGCATTGAGTTTCCTCTCCAAGGCAATACCCTCTTTCCTAGGGTTCATGTTTAAGATCTGCTTTTTGAGCACATCACATAAAGTCTGATGCCCTTTAAGGCTTTTGTAAATGCCTGTCACATATAGTTCCTTCAGCGCTGTATTACCGTAAGTGATACATGTGGTATCCTCAGGTGAGGAATTTGTAACCACAGAGACAGTTGAAGAATTTGTAGCAATAGAAGCATTTGAACATTGAGGTGAAGCATTAGCAGATTCACGCTCAATGCACTTAAGACATGGTGGAATAAATTCTTCCTGAGCGGAACTGACCTATTGAGCAAGCAATGAATCATTTTCCTTCTGAAGATCTTCATAACTCTCTTTTAACTTCTCAAGATCTTGCTTTCTTTGAAGAAATTCATAAGAAAGTTTTTCATTATCAGTTAAAAGAGTGTTATGATGATTTTGAAGGTTGTCGAACTTTGACTGAAGTTTTTGAAGACTGTCAGTCAAAGCCTTAGTTTGATCCAATTCCTCACCCAACATATCATCGCTTTCATCTAGCATGTTTTGAATTTTTCAAGAGCTCTTTGTTGTTTAGTGGCAAGGGAAGGAAGTTTGACATAGCTAGGTCAAAATTCATCACCTGATTCATCATCACTAGATTTGGAAAGGTAGCATTTTGTTACCTTGGCACCCTTTGCCATGATGATTCAGGTGCGAAAGTCATCTCCTTGAGTGATTCCTAGAAATCCTCAAACCAAGGATCATGACAAGTACGATGGCCTTAGTGGACCTCAGAGAGTCGGTCGCAGATTAGCTTCGCATGGTTGAGATGCATGACGTTTCTGAACTGATTTTGGGACAAACAGGAGCAGATGACATCCTTCGCTATGAGGTTGAGTAGAGTGTACTTGTGAATGTCATCAGCCTTCGCCATCTTGCAGAGATCGGTGAGACAAATTTCAGTGCCGGTCCATAGTTCGATGTTCATCAGTATGAGTCGCTTCTTCATCATGGCCTTCCACTTTGGATACTCATGACCGTCAAAGATGGGGCATGCCACTTTCTTCATTCCTGCAGTCGACATAACTAAAACTCTAGGTGGTTAAACCAAAATCACACAGAACAAGGGAGTACCTTGCTCTGATACCAACTGAAAGTCCGTTACATCAAGTAGGGGGGGTGAATAGGCGATTTTTATGAATTCTTCATTGAGGAATTTCAGGGTGAGGAAATTCCTAAGCGAAGAACTACTTGCAGCGGAGTAAGTACTCAGGTATAAGCATAACAGAGCAACAACATAGTCATCATGATGAAATGAAAGACATACACAGAGTACAGAAAATGTAAACACAGGATAAGCAGGATGAAGACAGCACAAACTGATGAAATAGGATTGAGGAACTAGAGAAAGTTGTCGGTGTCAAAACCGGCGGATCTCGGGTAGGGGGTCCCGAACTGTGCGTCTAGGCGGATGGTAACATGAGACGAGGGACACGATGTTTTTACCCAGGTTCGGGCCCTCTTGATGGAGGTAAAACCCTACGTCCTGCTTGATTAATATTGATGATGTGGGTTACAAGAGTAGATCTACCACGAGATCAAGGAGGCTAAACCCTAGAAGCTAGCCTATGGTATGATTGTTGTTCGTCCTATGGACTAAAGCCATCCGGTTTATATAGACACCGGAGAGGGCTAGGGTTACACAGAGTCGGTTACAATGGTAGGAGATCTACATATCCGTATCGCCAAGCTTGCCTTCCACGCCAAGGAAAGTCCCATCCGGACATGGGACGAAGTCTTCAATCTTGTATCTTCATAGTCTTGGAGTCCGGCTGATGATGATAGTTCGGCTATCCGGACACCCCCTAGTCCGGGACTCCCTCAGTAGCCCCCGAACTAGGCTTCAATAACGCCGAATCCGGCGCGTATGTTGTCTTCGGCGTTTGCAAGGCGGGTTCTTCTTCATGCTCCATGTGTTTGCCGGATAGTGTCCGGTTGCTTCATAAATGCTGCGCTCCTTGGCTTCCGCGTCCAATAATGGTCTTCTTCCACACGTCGCACGAATGCGAAAAGCCAGGGTATTTTTATGTTTTACCCCCAACTGCGCAAATAAGCTGCCTATAAGAGAGGCGAGGATCCAGATCCAAATCACATCATCCTCCTTCCGCAAGCACTCATCGAGGCGCATCTGACACCAAACCCATTCCAACATGGACAGTCGACGCGGCTCCTCTTCTCGCATTCCCAGCCCTAAGCCAGGAGATTGGAGGAGATGCTCAGTCCCGCACAACGCGTTAGTGACGCTCCAAGCAGAGGGATATCTTCCCCCGACCTTCATGGTTCTGGTTCGAGCCGGACTGGCCACCTACAAAGGTGGGAAGCAGGCGGAGAGCGCCCCCAATCCCTCCAAAGGAGAGCGGGTGTGCTTCGTCTCCTACTTAATAAGGGGACTGGAATTTCCTATACATTCGTTTCTCTGGGGGCTCCTGGAGTTCTACGGACTCCAGCTTCATCACCTTACACCTGCCTCCATTTTGCACATCACGGGCTTCGTAGCTCTGTGTGAGATGTTCTTGGGCATTGAGCCCCATTTTGCGCTGTGGAAGAGGCTGTTTTGCCTTGTACCCCGCTCTCACGAGGGGTCGATATATCAAGTGGGCAGAGCCGAAATATGGCGCATCGCCGGGACCGGATACCTGTCCGGGACCCCGAAGAAGGCGTCCGAAGATTGGCCTTCGGAGTAGTTTTATATGGAGGACGCTCCGCTGCCGGATCCAGTCCGGATCGGCCTTCCGGAGTTCAGCAACGCTCCCCTGAAGAAACGCCTAAGTTGGCGCCCACGGAGCCCTCGACGAGAAGATGATAGTAGCGTCCATTACTTGATGGGCCGGATACGGCTGCTAGCCCATTCCGGATTAACCATGATCGGAGTCATGCCACATGCAGCATGGGGTGCAGCCGCTCCAATATA
This sequence comes from Triticum dicoccoides, assembly GCF_002162155.2. Classification (NCBI taxonomy): domain Eukaryota; kingdom Viridiplantae; phylum Streptophyta; class Magnoliopsida; order Poales; family Poaceae; genus Triticum; species Triticum dicoccoides. The sequence continues at coordinate 564,420,452 of NC_041393.1, read as the reverse complement.
GGGGCCACCCCATGTGGGACTTCAACGGAGACGACGACGCCACCCGTCACGGCCGCAAGGGACCTGGCTCGGCCGACGATCAGGTGAAGATCCTGTCCGGCTTGTACAAGGGGGAGAAGGAGGACTTCCTCCACACGAATCCTTTGAACGGATTTTCCATGAACAACCCTCGGAGCTGGGTAAGCGGTCGCATGCATATCTGAACCGTGCCTTTAAAGGCAATTGTCTTATTGTATGATTTTGACACAGGAACTGCGTCGGGATGTGGAGGGCATAAAAAGCCCAGCCCCACAACCCAAAGACCCAGAAATGTCCCTTGATCCAGCCTCCAAAGAGGATCCGGACTTAGTGGTGGAACAGATCGACGGGGTGTACCACCAGCTCAGCATAGATAATGCTTTAGTCGCCATTATGGCTGACTACCCCGGTTTGTGTCCGGCTTCCCCGGTGAGTACGACCGAAGTCCTGGCGCCGTTACTTCTTTAATGCTTAGTTCTGACCACCGTGCACCAATGGTGTTCGACAGGAAGAGCCTTTACGGCAGGAAGTCGAGCCCGCGGCGACCGACCAACAAGGGTCAGTCCGGCCCAGCAGGCGGAAGAGGAGTGCGACGCAAACTGAAACGTCGCCGCAACGGTACGAAGCACCGCTATTTTTTAAGGGAAGGATTCCCAGGAGGTATATTAATGCTCATAACTTTTCCAGAAAGAGCGCTCGCCGAACAGTGTCCGGAGAGGTTGCCAATCAAGCCTCCGCCAGCCATGCTCCAACACATGGCCCGGAAGGGGAGGCGAATACAAGGCATGAGTCGGACGCTCCTCCGACGGAGGATGCCGACAAGCTGTCCGCCACCCGGTCTGAGGTGGAGAGCGCCATGAATCACAGGCGTCGCCGGACAGTTCTTCGTGACGCGTGTTTCTCCCTGGAGGCGTTAAATGCTTTTGATGCGGGAAACGCGCACCTCCGTGCCGCTCAAGATGGGTTAACCAGAGCCACGGAGCAGTATGTGAAAGACATACGTGTAAGTAATTTTAATAGTTATATATGCCAGTAGCCCCCGAGACTTAAAATGGTTAAAATAACTGATTTAAGGATCAATTTTTATGCAGGATCTTACAGAGAAGAATACCCATCTGTCCCAGGGGCTCCAAGAGTGCAAGGCCCAACTTGAGGCCGCACTGGCCGCCACAGGGGGAGCCACAGAGACCCCCGCTGGTAAGACGTACTTTGAAAAGATAATTAATTAACAAAGTGCGGCGTGAATCTGAAAATAATATTGCAGAGGGCGCCGGACTAGATCCGGATAAGCAACAGCTACTACGTCAGCTAAAGGCTGGCGAGAGGGTGCTTATGAAGGTGCAGCAGGAGAGAAACAAGCTCCAAGATGCCCACACCCAGCTAGGAGAAGAGCTGAAAGGTGTTCGGGCCCAGCTGTCTGGCTCCTTGAAGGAGAATCAGCGACTTCATCGCGGCATTTAAGTAAGTGCTTGAGCAAATTCCTTTGAAAAGAAGAATTCAGCAAGGAAGTCATTTGACAGAAATATGTCTTTAGGTGGGCTCACAGGTCACCTTGTGGGGGAAATGCCTGGGTCAATAGTTGACCAACTTCCCGAGCTGGTGCAATTGTTCGAACGTGTTCGGCAGGCGATGAGTGGCGTCGTTCAGGCTTTATGGCCATCCGTCTCCCTACACGAGGGCCTTGGTGAGCTTGCTAAGAAGCTCCAGGGAGCACGGCGACGCCTCCGTTTGTGGAAGATATCGGCCTGCCGTCAGGGCGCCAGGGAGGCCTGGGCCATGGTGAATACGCGCTACCCGAAGGCTGACCCAAACCACATGGCCGAGGTCGGTCCTGCAGGGCCTAATGGGAAGGAGATCCCTGTGAGCTTGATGTATGGCCAAGTAGAACTGGCCGTGAAATATTCCCAACAGGACTGTAAATTAGACAGCCTGTTAGATGGGATTGAGGAGGAGTACAATCAGTCGGTTTGACGATGTAATTTGAAATGACATGTAAGATGCCTTCTAGACGGATTGTAGATCGTTTGTCTTTGCGGACCGTTTCGCTTCAACCTCGGGACCCAACAGTCCGGAGTGTGTCCGAATACCCCTACGGTTATAAAAGAACCGGTGCATGCATGGAGACAAGGCGTCGGGGTCATAATTGCTTTATCAGACAAGTGCCCAACTAGTTATGTTATATTACATGGTTAGTAAGAAACATCTTCCGGGGAGAATAGTTCCGTTAAAGGTTCCTTTCCCTGGGAGGCATGCCCTAAGGTGCAATGCCGGACTGCGAAAATAGCAAAAAAAGCATCTGGGGGCTTATAAATAAGTAAGTAATAAATCATCTTTCACGTCACCGACCGAATATTCTCTTAAGAACGCTAGCTTTCGGCTTCACCCAATCTAAGGTACACATCCGGCTGACCCGGCAGTAACAATCGCAGAGGTGCTCCCTTTACCTCCTAGCCGAACAATCGGGAACGTAGGGGTAAGCACAGGAGCCAGGCAACCCAGCTTGGCCAAAACTTAAGTCATATCGATGCATATAATGGTGAATAAAAGGTACATGCAGAAGTATGACACATGTATTGGGCGTGAAGCCCATATTAATAAGCTTCTGGTAAAGAAGCCCCCAGGTATAATGAGTGCTAGGAGCACATCAAGTGTGTGCGAACAAAGCGCAAATCAGCCTATAAAAGGTATTGAAAAAAAAGGTGGGAAGAAGGAGGGGGACAAGAGACAGTAAAAAATATAAAAAGGTGGACAGGGGAGTGAGACGAACTCTGAGTCCGGTGTTTAGGCGTAGAGTCTTCGGAGACGGGCTGCATTCCATGGGTTTGGCTCGAGTCGGTTGTCAGGTGCTTTACGTAGACGGTATGCTCCGCCGGTCAGGACTTGGTCGATGATGAAGGGACCTTCCCACTTGGGCTTAAGTTTGTCCTTTTTCTTGTCCGGCAGGCGTAGAACGAGTTCACCGACATTGTATGTTTTGGCCCGTACTTCTCTGCTTTGATATCTTCGAGCCTGCTGCTGATAGAATGCGGAACGAGCCTTTGTCATGTCCCGCTCCTCCTCTAAGGCATCCAAACTGTCCTGCCGATCCAACTCGGCTTCTCTTTCTTCGTACATGCGCACACGAGGTGAGTCATGAATTATATCGCAAGGCAGAACTGCCTCTGTGCCATACACCATGAAAAATGGTGTGAATCCAGTAGTTCAGTTTGGCGTGGTCCACAGCCCCCAGAGTACGGAGTCGAGCTCCTCTACCCAGTGCGTGTTAGATTCCTCGAGGGACCGCACTAGTCTTGGTTTGATGTTGCTCATGATTAGACCATTTGCTCGCTCGACTTGACCGTTAGTTTGGGGGTGATAGACTGAAGCGTAATCGAGCTTGATGCCCATGTTTTTGCACCAGAGTTTAACCTTGTCGGCAGTGAAGTTTGTGCCGTTATCGGTGATGATGCTGTGGGGGACGCCAAAACGGTGTACTACCCCGGATAGGAAGTCTATCACCGGTCCGGATTCTACCGTTTTAACCGGCTTGGCCTCAATCCATTTGGTGAATTTGTCCACCATGACCAATAAGTATTTGTGCTTTTGGGTTCCCCCTTTAAGGGGTCCAACCATGTCAAGCCCCCAGATCGCGAACGGCCAGGTAATGGGTATAGTTTTGAGGGCGGTGGGTGGCATGTGGCTCTGATTAGCAAAGAGCTGGCAACCGACACATCGTTGGACTAAGTCCTGAGCATCTGCCCGGGCTGTCGGCCAATAAAATCCTGTATGGAAGGCCTTGCCTACGAGTGCCCGGGCTGCAGCATGGTGCCCGCTGAGTCCGGCGTGAATTTCAGCCAGGAGATTCCGCCCCTCCTCTTTGGAGATACACCTTTGAATGACTCCGGTTGTGCTTTTCTTATAAAGTTCTCCCTCATGGACCTTGTAGGCTTTAGATCGCCGAACTATGCAGCGTCCTCATTTTGGTCTTCGGGAAGTTCCTGCCGAATTAAGTAGGCTAGGAATGGTTCTGTCCACGGGGCAATTACTGCCATTATTTCGTGAGCTGAAGGTGTTATTTCGTTGGCTGAGCCGCCGATTGTGTCAGAATGGTCTGAGTTAGGTGATGCAGCTGGCTCCGGATTGTTATTTCCGGACTCCTCTTCCCATAACACGGATGGCTTGAAGAGCCGTTCCAGGAAGATGTTTGGAGGGACGATGTCTCGTTTCGCGCCGATGCGTGCTAACACGTCTGCTGCCTGGTTATTATCCCGGGCTACATGGTGGAATTCGAGTCCTTCAAACCGAGCTGACATTTTTAGGAAGGCGTTGCAGTAAGCTTCCATTTTTGGATCTTTGGCATCAAAGTCTCCATTTACTTGGGATATTGCGAGGTTTGAATCCCCGCGCACCTCTAGGCGTTGAATGCCCATGGAGATTGCCATCCGGAGGCCATGTAGAAGGGCCTCGTATTCGGCTGCGTTATTGGAGTCCATGTACATTATTTGAAGTACGTATTAGATTGTGTCTCCAGTTGGGGACGTCAGGACGACGCCAGCCCCCAAGCCAGCCAACATTTTGGATCCGTCGAAATGCATGATCCAATTGGAGTATGCGCCGTACTCTTTAGGGAGTTCAGCTTCGGTCCATTCGGCGACGAAGTCGGCTAGAACCTACGACTTTATAGCTCGCCGTGGTTTATAGGTTATGTCAAGTGGTAAGAGCTCAATAGCCCATTTTGCAATCCTGCCCGCTGCGTCGCGATTGTTTATAATATCATTGAGAGGTACTTCGGAGGCCACCGTTAGGGAACACTCTTGAAAGTAGTGTCGCAGCTTCCGGGATGCCATGAACACCGCATATGCTATCTTTTGATAATGTGGGTACCGGGACTTGCATGGAGTTAGAACAGTGGATACGTAGTACACTGGTTTTTGAAGAGGGAATCTGTGCCCTTCTGTCTCTCGCTCGATGGTGAGTACCGCGCTGAGAACTTGATGTGTTGCTGCGATATATAATAACATAGGTTCGCCCAGGTTGGGCGCGGCCAGGACCGGATTTGTTGCCAGTATGGCCTTTATTTCTTCGAGTCCGACTGTGGCAGCATCCGTCCATTCGAAATGTTCGGTGTGCCGGAGGAGGCGGTAGAGGGGCAGAGCCTTTTCCCCCAAACGGGAGATGAAGCGACTTAAGGCCGCTACGCATCCGGTTAGTTTTTGTATTTGCTTGAGGTCTTTTGGAATATTCAATTGTGACAGAGCTTGGATTTTGGCAGGGTTTGCTTCAATTCCTCTACCGGATACGATGAAGCCCAAGAGCTTTCCGGCTGGTACGCCGAAGACGCATTTTTCCGGATTGAGCTTAATGTCATATGCTCGGAGCTTGTCGAATGTCACCCTCAAGTCTTCTACTAGAGTTTCGATGTGTTTGGTCTTGACGACCACATCGTCTACGTATGCCTCTACTGTTTTGCCTATCTGGGTAGCCAGACATGTTTGAATCATGCGCTGATATGTTGCGCCAGCCTTTTTGAGTCCGAAGGGCATTGTGTTGAAGCAGAATGGCCCATATGGAGTAATGAATGCCGTTGCGGCCTGGTCTTTCTCCGCCATCTTGATTTGATGGTATCCGGAGTATGCGTCGAGGAAGCACAATGAATCGTGCCCTGTGGTAGCATCAATGATTTGGTCGATGCGAGGGAGGGGGAAAGGGTCCTTTGGACAGGCCTTGTTAAGGTCTTTAAAATCGACGCAGAGGCGCCAGGATTTGTCCTTTTTTGGTACCATTAGTAAATTGGCTAGCCAGTCCGGATGTTTTATATCTCTGATGAATCCGGCTTCTAAGAGTTTGGCTAGCTCTTCTCCCATTGCCTGTCTTTTGGGCTCGGAAAATCACCGAAGAGCTTGTTTGACCGGCTTGAATCCTTTTAGGATGTTTAGGCTGTGCTCTGCCAGCCTGCGTGGGATTCCTGGCATGTCTGAAGGGTGCCAGGCAAAAATGTCCCAATTTTCCCGAAGGAATTCTCGTAGTGCGGCTTCGACATCAGGACTTAATTGTGCCCCAATGGAGGCCGTCTTTGTGGGGTCTGTTGGATGGACCTGAAATTTGACTATTTCGTCTGCCGGTTTAAAAGAGGTGGACTTGGACCTCTTATCGAGTATCACATCATCTCTATCCACTGTGGAGCGCAGCGTAGTTAGTTCCTCTGCCGCTAGGGCTTCGGACAATGCCTCTAGGGCCAGTGCGGCTGTCTTATTTTTAGCGCAGAGTGCTATATCTGGATCACTGGCAAGAGTGATTATCCCATTGGGTCCGGGCATTTTGAGCTTCATGTACCCGTAGTGGGGTATAGCTTGGAAGATTGTGAATGCCTCTCGCCCTAACAAGGCGTGATAGCCGCTGCCGAATGGGGCCACTTGGAACATGACCTCCTCGGACCTGTAATTGTCCGGTGACCCGAACACTACATCTAGTGTGATTTTTCCTGTGCAGCGTACTTCTCGACTAGGGATTATCCCTCTGAAGGTTGTGCTGCTTTGCTCGATGCGGCTCCAGTCAATATCCATTTTTTGAAGGGTTTCCTCGTAGATGAGGTTTAATTCGCTGCCGCATCCATGTGTACCTTCGTAAGGCGAAAGCCGTCCACTATCGGACTGAGGACCAATGCGGCTGGTGCTCTAGCTGTTCGGAATTTAGGTTCATCGCAGGCGTTGAAGGTGATAGCCATGTCACTCCATGGATTTGCTGTTGCTACTTGGTAGACTTCGGTGAGGCCGTGGATTGTTCGTTTTCGCATGTTATTTGATGCGAAAGTCTCAAAGACTGTTATTACCGTACCAGTACTGCTGGGCTGTTTGCCCGGGGCTGAAAAGCCTTCACCACTTTTGGCTACCTGCCGTAGTATCCAACATGCTCGAAGGCTGTGTGTTGGAGTGGCGCCCTCCGTACTGTGGATTTTGCAGGGTCCGTTGAGCCAGCCCTCCAGTACAGTTCCATGCCCTTTAGGGGGTCTTTGCTTTTTGGTTTTTAACCCAGGTGCTTGAGTATGGCGCACCCTTTTACTTCGGACTAGGGTTGTGGTCAAGGCCGGACTGTCCCAAAACCTAGTTTCGGTGTTCCTCGCACTCTCTACTGCATAGTATTTTTGTACGATAGTCGCTAGGTCGATGAAGCGTGTAACTTCACGACGACTTATGGCATTCATGATTCCCTTGTCCGTGCAATTGTTGCAGAAAATTGAAATCACGCTTTCTTTGCAGCAGTCCTTTATCCTGTTCATAACCAGGAGGAATTTGGCCCAGTAATGATGTACTGGCTCTTGCCGTATTCGAGATAGATCGCTTATGTTTGGGTGGGCGGGTGATATCAAGTTCGGAACCCCGCCCGATCTGAGGCTCAAAGGCCAAGAAGTTTCCGGATTTGGAAGCTTGACTTGCTGGATGCTTTCCAACGAATCTAGTCCGGTGGCTGACTCTAAGTTCAGTATTTGATTAGCGTCCGTCCCTTCGCGGGAATCCAGCTTGGAGGGATCGGGAATCCGGACATAGTTGGTTTTCAACGTAGAAGAAGGGTTGCCGCATTGTTCCTCTACCACGACAACGTGGTGGGTGGCCTGAGGAGAGTTAATCTCTCTCAGATCGGGTTTAAGCCCAATCTGATCGTAGTCTGTGGCGACTCCCAGGGCGGCGATGCGATCCAAGAGCTCGTTTACAGAGGAGAGCTCACTCAGATCTAACTGCTCGGCGAATTCCGAGCTGACGTGAAGATCGCTTTTGATGACCTGAGAGGTCATCGTCGGAGCGGTGGCCGAACATGCGGTCATAAGAAAATCACCTAGCCGGACAGTTTGGCCGGCGGCCAAAGCTCTCTTGACGACGGTGCCGTCTTTAAAGACGGGAGAAGGCATCCTTCCTGATCGCGACGGCACAGAGGAACTCTCAATGAAAGCACCAATGTCGGTGTCAAAACCGGCAGATCTCGGGTAGGGGGTCCCGAACTGTGCGTCTACGCGGATGGTAACAGGAGACGAGGGACAAGATGTTTTTACCCAGGTTCGGGCCCTCTTGATGGAGGTAAAACCCTACGTCCTACTTGATTAATATTGATGATGTGGGTTACAAGAGTAGATCTACCACGAGATCAAGGAGGCTAAACCCTAGAAGCTAGCCTATGGTATGATTGTTGTTCGTCCTATGGACTAAAGCCATCCGGTTTATATAGACACCGGAGAGGGCTAGGGTTACACAGAGTCGGTTACGATGGTAGGAGATCTACATATCCGTATCGCCAAGCTTGCCTTCCACGCCAAGGAAAGTCCCATCCGGACACGGGATGAAGTCTTCAATCTTGTATCTTCATAGTCTTGGAGTCCGGCCGATGATGATAGTTCGGCTATCCGGACACCCCCTAGTCCGGGACTCCCTCAAACATAACTGAAAATTAGACAGTAATGATCAGGTATATCAACACATAACTGAGGAAATTAAAGGGTTGAGGAAGTAGAACCAGTTGGCTTGGTGAAGACAATGATTTGGTAGACCAGTTCCAACTGCTGTGATGGACTAAAGTCATTTGGTAGGTTTGGGTTTGGGATTTGGGTTTTCCTCACTTAATGATTTTTGCTCGAAGTCCTCGGAGGATGGGATGCTCTCAAATGACAAGTGTCAGTTTCTCTCGGAGCAGCCAACCGGCTAGTGGTTGTAGGGGGCGGCTATTTATAGCCTCGGGAGCAGCCCGACATGATAAGACATAAATGCCTTTGGCTGATATGACCGTTAGGTGGCACGATATGTTGGAACAACTGGTGCGCGACACAGCAACGGTCGGATATTTTGAGGTTCGAATTCCTCAGGGCTATCATGTTCCTCACTGTGTAGTCAATCCACACTGGCGGATTCCTAACTCCTCAGTCAGAACAAATTCCTCAGAGACCAGAAGATCTTCGTCTCTGTCACTGAAGAAATTGACTGAGCTGATATGAGATTTCCAATGTCTTCACTCGAAGGATTGGGTAGGTGTAGGATTTTGAGATGAGCATCACTTGGAAATCAGTTTCCTTAGTATTACCTCGACCCCCTTTAACAGTACGGTGTTTGCTATGACTCAAGAAGGAGAAAAAGAAACTACGAAAACAAAAGTCTTCACGCTTCAGATTCCTCGCATGAATATCCAAGTCTTCAAGGTCACACCATTTTCTTCACTTTTGAAGTCTTCAGGAGAACCAAAGTCTTCAGCCGAAGAAATTTATTTGTAGGGGTTGACTTTCTTTGTCAATATCAAACTCCTCATTTACTTATAGAACAGGTGTATACTCACAAACATATTAGTCCCTAAACCTATAAGTCTTCAATACACCAAAAACACTAAGGGGCACTAGATGCACTTACAGCTACTCACTATCTTGAAGGAGTCACTGCTATATGGTGGGATAATACTAAAACCATATGGCCTGCGGATGACGAAATCACTTGGGATAAATTCAAGGACAAGTTCAGCAAGTACCACATTCCCGCTGGCATCAGCATGAGTTTCTCACTCTCACCCAAGGGAGCCTGTCAGTAATTGAATATCTAAACAAGTTCAATCACTTGGCTCGTATTCCCTTTATGATATGTCCACTGAAGAAACGAAGATAGACCGATTCCTTGGAGGACTCAATTAGCACCTCTGATGCACAGTCAGCATGCTCAACTTTCTGGACTTCCAGACTTTGGTGACCAAGGCTCTTATCACAGAAAGGGAGCACAAGCTCGTTCATGATAATAAGCCAGCTTATGACGATTGCAAATGCATGTTCGAGCCCAATAAGGACGGACAGCCAGTTCAGAAGGCTCGTACCTGTCAGTAACCTCAGTTTGATTTCAAGCCAACATGGCATCAGAATACCAACAAGAACAACAACCGGGTAAAGAATATTGTGACCAGCCCTGTACGGGAGGACTGTCAGCGTAGCAACACATGTTTCTCTTGTGGACAAACCGGGCACTATGCGAGGCAGTGTCCCAAGAATGACAAGCCAAATACACCCCTCAAGCCTCAAGTTATCCATAGGGAATCCTTCCTGGCGCAGGAGCTTATCCAAGGCCAAGTGCATCATCTCTCCGCCGAAGAAGCCCAAGAAAACCCCGAAGTGGTCATTGGTATGTTCCCGGTTAATAACATCCTTGCAACAATTTATTTGACTTTGGCCTTCCCATTCTTTTATTTCATGAACTTTTGTTGCCCAAAACCAGTTTTCTTGATCTCTTCTTGAGAAATTCATGATGGTACAATCCCCGGGATCCATGCTCAAAACAAACACTACAAAAAAGACACATCCTAACATTTTGGGCCGAACGAATTTTTCTCCTGTCATGCTTATGACACTTCTATGACGATAATTGTGACAAAACACGGTATCATAGGTGTGGTGGGCTCCTACTTCTCTGACAAAACATCATGACAGAAAATGGGCTTTTCGTCCTGGGCGGGCCAGAGACGCAGCTGCATGACATTTTTTGGGCCGTCCATGACGGAAAAAGCCGTGGTAGAAGCGAGGGCGAGGAAAATATTGGGGAGTTCCCGGTTACGGTGGGTGGCCGGGGGCCGAGCGATGAGCATTTCTCTCATACACGTATGTGTGTGGGTGCGAGGCATTGGACTCTAACTGAACCCGAGGGAGGCGTTCGCCTACTGAACCCGAGCGATTGCACTGCAGGCTACGCGTTACTGAACCCGAGCAATCGATCAATCTGGCTGTTAACTGAACCTGATCGAGTGATTCCTCCACTACTGCTGCTAACTGAAGCCGATCGAACCTACTGCCTCTTGATGAACAGTGAGCGTTGTTGGGGGGGTGGATGAATAGTTCCTGGTGGGGGGTTGGATGAATAGGACCCCATGGTAGTAGAGTCCGTTGCCGCTGGATGAACAGGACCCCGATCGAGCCGGTTGGGGGTGGATGAACAGGACCCCCTTGAGGACTGGATGAACATGACCCCGTGGAGGGCTGGTTGAACAGTAGCTGGTGGAGGGCTGGATGAACATTAGCCCATGGAGGGGTGGTTGAACAGGACCCCGTGGAGAGGGCTGGCTGAACAGTAGCCGGTGGAGGAGCGGTGCAGGCTGGATGAACAGGAGCCCATGGATGAACAGTCTCATGTGGAGGCTAGAGTTGGTCGGCAGTTGATGAACAATAGCCCATGGAGGCTAGAGGAGGTCGACTGTGGAGATGAACAATAGCTCATGGAGTCCTGTTTTGCGGTATGCCACACCCCTCCCGATGAACAGAACCCCCGTTTCGACCGTAGCGCTCCAACACAAGTCTGCTTCCTCCATTTTGCGGTACGCCACACCCCTCCCGATCAACAGGACCCCATTTCGACCGTAGGAGATCCAAGAGAAGTCCATTTCCTTTGTTTTGTGGTACGCCACACCCCTCCCGGTGAACAGGATCCCATTTCGACCATAGGCGGTCTAACACAAGGACATTTCCTCCGTTCTGCGGTACGCCAGGCGTCGTTTCGATCGGTTGTTCTGTCTAAGCCGGTTGGCTCCCGATGAACACGACGCATTCTGTTGCCTCCCGATGAACACGACGACGCAGTTTCTCCATTCCGACCCAGTCGGTTGGCTGCCGATGAATAGGATGCCGTCACTGCCTCTCCATGTACATGAGCCCTGGCCATACGTATGCGTGAGTAGGCATTCAAGACCCCGCCCATATGTACGTACGTGGCCGTATTTACTTTCTTGGACCCTGGCTGTACATACGTGTACATGATATTAACGGGACTGCGTGTCATGCTACGTGCGCGCATATACCATGACATGTGCCCTTCCTTACTCGACCACGGTTCATTGCTGCAGCCTACAGACAAACCGATCGTATGTACGTACATGTTCGCGACCAGAATGACAACGCTAAGTACGCTTCAACCAGGTGGGTCCTAACCGATCGTGTGAAGATGTAGCTGATGGGTCCCAGTAGTCAGAGGGGAATGTTTTTTTGTGAAATATGGTGTCGGAGTAATGGGCCACGGGTAGGCTCACCTGTGGCCCTAGATTTATCAAGACTTTGGGCCAGCTCCGCCTAGCTGGGCCCCAAGCCAAAACTCCGCCCTTTGGGGCCGGCTGGCTCAACGGTCGGCTACCAGAGGGCGAGTGACCCAAGACTACGGCGCTCCGAGCGGCCGGCTCCTGGCGGCCGCCTTCCATAGAGGGCGGCAACGGGCAAGCGGCCACCTCGCGACTATAGGGCGACCGAGCTCCCATCGAGAGTACAAGTCAAAGCATGGCTACAGTGAGGAACAACGCCTCACACATTCGAGACAGGCGTGGCTACAGTGCTCCGTACAGACGGAGATCTCCACACGACAGAGCACTGTGCCGTATCTACCCTGCCGTCGCTCCGGACAGGCGGAGCCCTGTTCCCCACGATGGCCTGTCGGTACGGCCTGCCAGAGGCGGGCCCTATCGGGCAGTGACCCCAAGGAAGACGGCGAAAGCTCAACCAGGCGGATTAGAGAGTGGCCGGCCTCCAGCAGGCGGCCGTCCCTCATCCCGAGGCGAGCATGCAATTAAGCTGATAAGACCAGGTGTGGCTACAGTGTCCTCCCACCAGGCGGCGGGACTGTAGCCACGCTAGGATTACCAAGCCCCCGTCACCAACAGCACGGCTACAGTGAACAGCCACCAACCAGGCGGCAGGCCCCAGCGGTCGGCGGAGAAGCCGGAAGCTGAAGACACTGACAGCCGGGCCCAGCCGCTGGCCAGATTACCATTGTACCCCTAGGGGGTAGGCCTATATAAACCCCCCAGGCCACCCATGCAAAGGGTTCCACCCCATTAGAACTAGCCACCCCCTAGAGCAGGAAGAGAGCTAGCCTTGCCTCCCTCTGCCTCTAGCAAAACGGCTTGAGGAGCACATTGTATCACTTGTGCCTTAGTGATCATGCGGAGACCCCACAGAGCAGGACTACGGGTGTTATCTCCTAGGAGAGCATCGAACCTAGGTAAAGTACGCCGGCGTTCGTGTCTACGCCCTATCCCGCTTCCAGGCACCGGCGACGTTCTACTCGCTCCCACCATGATAAGCCATCCATTAGCATATGTCGCACCCAACCCCCGACATATGGTGGCCCATCCGGTGGGTCCCTGCTGTCAGTTGGAGGAATCATTACATTCCGTGTAATAAGGAGTCATTTCCTTGTGTGCGGCCGTGGGCCCAGCTGTCAGCCTCTCCACATACAGTCCACTTCAGATGGATGTCATTCGTTGACCACGCTGCGCCAAGAGCACCAGGGCGGTGGACGACAGCGAGGCCTAGAAAGGGACGATGCTGAGCCGGGGAAGACACGACAGTGGATGCCCACGCTGAGGGGAGTACGAGCGCTTACTGGTCGGTTGCGGGGTGAGGCTGACGTTTCTGGAAAATAACAGGATGTGCGGGTGGGTAGAGGGATGGCCTGGCGATAGCACAGCCGGCCACGGGAGGAGGGAGCAGGCAGTCCCACCTGCACTGGTTTGGGCGGCTGGAGCAGGAAGATCAGAGATTGAAGAAGCACGGTGGCCGTTGGATGGACATCCAACAGTCACTACTCTGTGTTGACTAAGTTGACAAAGCCTTGCGTACGTGTCAATTTTTTTTAGGACGATGTCATCATCAACCTTTTTTTAGTAGAGCATCATCATCAACCTAGTAGGCCCAGAAGTCAACCTCCAAATCTGTGGAAAACAGCATACAACCCATTAGCCATTATTTTCAATAATTTACAACCCATTTGCCAATTCTTAAGGATATTTTGAAGCCCATATTATTTTTATTAGCATTATAGATCATATATTCTGGGCACTGCTAAAAAATTCAACCAAATTTTGCATATTCCGGCGGGGTCTGAACTCTTTTAATCATGAAATTTCGAGTCACATTAAAAGTATTTTTTTAAAAATTATATCAAAATAAAATTCAAAAAAATCTCCACAAAAAATGAATGAAATTTAAAATATTTACTAGCAAGATGGTTGTGCATTGCACGGAACATGAAGATGCATTTGTATGAGTAGTTTATCTTGTGGGAGAAAGGATGAACGAGGGAAGGCCGTATCTGCAAATGTTGAGAGGAGTGCGGGTAAATTGTCATAGTTTCCTTCCTATCCGTTAGATATAGATCGGTCGAACTATATTGCAGGATGGCAGGCACACCATCATCACCAACTCCGCTTTTTATAAGAGTAGAGAAATTCATAAAAAATGATATTTTAATGTAATTGCCGGTTGGCTTTGGTTTTTAAATTTACAACCCATTTCTTACAACTTATAGCCCATTTTCTAGGGAAGCCCATTTCTTACTACTTACATCCCTCCTCGTCTTGAAAGATTTGTAGCCCACCAGGGCTGAAAAAAGCAAGTAGGCATCGGTTGGATATTCTCCACAAAAAAAGAACTGGGCTAGCCATTTTCAGAAAGAAAAAAGATATCAGCTGAGCTCATCATGTGCTTAAATAAAAGCATAAGCGTGGGCTAGACGGGGCCCCGCACAACGCACAGTTGAGCTTGTTAAAACTAAAAAACAACTAGACAAGCTGCTACCTCCCTGGTGTTATCCGCTCGTTGTGTAATTTTCTCGTTTATTCACTACATTGACAATGGCGTGGGACCTAGTTATCAAATAGTTAGGACAAAGTATTTTTTTAGATTGTAATAACGAGGCACCTGCTTGCGTAGTGCAATGACCCTGGTGGGTCCCTACTGTTAGCCCCTCCACTACAGTCATCAAATGATTCCGGTCGGTTGTTGACCATGTTGACAACGCCAGACGGCAGCGGGCACAGCAAGCGAACCAAGGCGGATAACGATGGCGAGGCCTCGGATGGGAACGAATAGGAGCCATGGAAGATGCGTCAGTGTAGTGGCAGGCAGAGGGGAGTACGAGGGCAACAACATGTAACTCAAGCTTACAAATGGTAGAAAAAGCCCAAGGATTAATTGTTCATCAAATTTAGAGAAAACCCAGATTGAACATGGCAATAACATCTAACCCAACCACTCTTTTACGCAGTCACAAACAAATGGATCGGTCTGATCCATAAAATCAACATCATGTGCCAAAAGATTTATTGGAGGATGACTACAATTTGCTGTAAATAGAAGTCGAGCACGTTTAGAAGCCCATATGTCCACCTGAAACTTATTGTTTTTCTGTTCAACATGTCCGTCCATGAGAAATCTCTTGTTGTAAAACTTAAGCCTCATGGACAATAGTAACCTCGCATTCAACAGGAAGAATGTGACAAAGCTTCTGTTTGTCTGGTTGGATGCATATCCTTCTATCATTATTGTCCTCAAACGAATGTCATGAGAACAGAAAAAATCCTGGTGCTTATTATGCCACTGATTGGTTATACATTTTTCTCCATGTGTTAGCAGTGCCTAAGTAGACATGAAGATTGAAAACAGTTAAGGTGTGAAAAAGAGTATGTCGAAAGAGCGACAGCTGAACGGTTAATTCTAGTACAATGTATACGGGCTTTGAACGTGCATAAAATCATCACCTTTATATATAAATTCTCTAGAGATTAAAAGCATCACAGCAAGCCAATAATTATGTTCAGATCAAAACTAAACATTCCGATATATAAGATCTTGACAGAATCCAGCGGCATTGATAGGCTATCCATGGACGAATTCTTCATTGAGCATATAACATAATATTAGTACCCAAAGTGTACTCCAAGATGATATAAAACTTATGTGCACAAATGAAAAATGCATCTTATGATTACAAATGTGTAGATGGTAATATACGATACCTGAAAAAGTGAGGAGCCAAACAACAACTTCATGTGATCATTAAACGGATCACTAATTACACCCAAGGTCTCTAGTTTGGGCACAGAGATGACAGTTATTTGCGAAGGTTTATAACAATCATCAGGGAGCAACCTTTGAAGTGAAGGGGCATCTTCGATGATGAGCTGCTGTCCTTCAAAACAATTTTCAATGCTTTTAAGGTGATGTGACTTTATTTGGAGACAACCGACAGGGATTTCTATTTCCAAAACAATCAGCAAGCACTCCAGGGGAGGGCAACTGGAGTGGATGATGCTGTGCAGTGAGGCCTCCGACAAATAAACCACCACAAGCAAAAGTTTTTTTAGGAGTGGGAGTCAAAATATTTGTACCAGATCGTCAGATAGATGGCACCGGGAGAAGATGGCTATGTGGAGAGAGAGGAGGAAAACCGCGAGACGGACAATGGTTGTGTGAGCACGAATTCTTGGTGTGGTTGTGGTATGAAACTTTCGTGGTAATGGTAGATCTCAAACTGCTAGAGTTTTCCGAATTCAGGAGATGTCAGCCAAGCGTCCACCATGTAGGGTATGGACAGCCGGTAGCGTGTTGGGATGCAGAGGTGTTGAATAGGGCCGTGCTGGTAAGAGGAGACGATGGCTTCGAGGAGATCAAATTCAGTAAGGACAGAAATCTGACGACAGTCAAGATTGAGGGGCACGGTGCGCCATATCGGACGCCACTGAGTTGAGAGGACTAGTGTGCGGCAGCAATCCTCGGTGGGGAGAAGCGAGATGATCTCCCCAAGGATGTCATTTGGGAGATCACTGATGTGGTCCACTAGAGGTTCTATGGGTTCCTCAAATCCGGGTGGGGGGCGCTTGCCGCTTCTCTGCGCGCTGCCGGGTGCGGGATCTACAACCGGCATTGCCTCTAGAGGGAGCCTCTTCTTCCTGGTGTTGGGGCTAGCCGACTCTATTTTCCTCGAGGGCGTCGCGTCGAGCTCACGGATTTGAGCAGAGTAACGAATGACAAGCCTAGTTATAGTGTGAGTGAAGAAGAAGGGGAGCTAGGGTTTTTCTATAGTAGTGAGGAAGAAGGAGAGCTAGGGTTTTTTGTACAAGTGAGGAAGAAGGTGAGCGGCGGTTTTCTGTATGAGTGAGG
>NC_041393.1:564394848-564403208 GCF_002162155.2 Triticum dicoccoides | reverse complement strand
AGAGTCCACCGAGCTGCAGTATAAGTGGAAGCGAGGAGGAAGGAGGGTTTTTCTGGGATCGTCCCCTCTTCAAGAAATATGGGCTTCTCCTTGCAAAAAACAAAAAAAAATGGGCATTAAGATGGATATGCTTTTGTATCAGCCCAGTCGGCTGCCCGTGTTTCATACTGGAGGGCCTTAACATTGGAGGCAGCAAATTAGAGACACTCTCCAGCTCTCCAGCTTATTTCCCATTTGAAAGAAAATAAGAGACGCCTCCAGCTTAATTATGGCTCCTCATCGGTAACATTTTTCAACTTGAAAAAAAGTTATAGCTCCTTTTCGGGCTGGCTTGGCATCCAGCAAATTAGAGGATGGTGTACTGCATGCAGACACTCACACTGGTCATAGCGCGGCTAAAAGAGGGGTCAAATAACATGCCCACAATATACATAGATTAATAGGTACTGTGGGGGATTAAATCATGTACAAGCCAAATTCCCCTCCATTCCTCTCCAAACCCCTTGGGAGGAGGTTGAACCGAGCAAGTCCTAAGACTAACCATAGTGGGAGTAACTTAATTCCATACGGTTTCATAATATGATACTCAACCCTCTCTTTCTTCATTTAATTCTATGCCACCTCATCAAATTTTCCTACTAGTTGGCATGCATGATACTACTTATGATGCTCCCATTACAACCACCCTGGTAGAATTAATATACCTAATCTAAATGGTTGCCGCCTGATCTCTTTGTCCTCCTCCAGCATCTGCCAGAAGAACAATCATGCAAGACACTGGTTGTATTCGCCAGCATCGCCTCAGTGGTAGCCTTCATGGGATACAATCGGCGATGGCCTACCATGTTCTACCTCTCCTCGATGATGGCGGTGGGTGGGGACGTGCTGGCCATCACCTCATCGACATCTGCGTAGCCGCATCACCTCGTCGACATACGCGTAGCCACGTCACCTCGTCGACATCTGCGGTGACTTCTTTCTCTGCCTGCATGTCACGGGTACGCGTGCATCAACGACGGATGGCGCAGTCGCAGACACTAGAGGCGATGTATGACGCGGCGGCATCAAGGGCAGCGATGATGCCCATGCCATCGTGCTCCCCGACAAGCCATCATGGAGTAAGTCGACATACTTCCTCGAGCTATATTGGAGAGGCCAGCTGTGGAACCACGCGCTGGCTTAGTGCGGCAACTGCCTCCAACGGGCTAGGCGAGGTAGATGGAGAAGCGAGGTGCCTCGCTCGTAACTGCTGGACTTGGCGGGCCACCCAGTTGGCTTTTATGCCAGAGAACTGCTCTTGCTGCTCATCGGATGCCACCGAAAGATTGGATAAAATGGTGGAAGGAAGAGCTTGGTACGCATCCTGCTCCTGAAGGGACGTGTGTGGCCGGAGTTGGTTTCTCGCTTTCCACGCGGCTTTAAATGTAGGTTTTTGAATGCGGCGAGGAGGCGAGTACAGCTGGGAGTGCAGCGGGCAGCACCCTGTGCCGGCGTGCCGCTTCAAATGCCGGACGCAGTGAGAGGTCGCGTCCGCCCTGACACTCTTGACAGTGGACCTTGACGGTGTACGTCACCTTGTGTCTAGATCTGAGATGCCACGTGTACCAGATGAATGACTCCAAGTTCGACCACCATGATCCTAGGTGCAAGCCGAGGAACACTATTGGAGAGACCCCTCATAATTTTCCTAGAGATAAATACGCTGATGGTCACTAAAGTTGAGGTCGAAGCACGATACGGTCATTGGACTTCATAATACGCTCAATACAATCATTGAATACGAGTTACAGTAATTATACGGTCACTGGCTCGCCGTAGAGCTCCGTATTTTGTCCAGTTGACTGGTCAAATTTGTATACATGGAACCTACTATTGCATTGTCATTACTACGTCATGCCTGTCTCATGGGTCCCACCTGTCAAATGATGAAATAAATAAACATGTAAAAAACAAGGACTATGCGCACAGAATCTGGAATCTCCGGCTTGCTGATCATGTAGTAGGCTAACTATTTGAATTAATACACTTGAATGCTAATGTACATATCTTTTCTTTTTAAATAATACCCATGCATGCACATACGGCACACACCACGTCCGCACACAACACATGGATACTCGTGCCTGCCTTATCGTGCGCCATCTGCGGCTAGGTGGAAGGAGGCTGTGTATGCATGCTGGACGGCCGCACCCACACATAGCCGGTCGCATGCTCTGCTCTGCTTGAACCATCGTGCAGCACCACCACGGCTACCACACATAGTAGCAGTAGCCAGGAAGCAAGGAGACCTCTCCGCACACCGCAGCAGCAGCAACTGATCGCACGAGAAGGCGGGCACCCACCATCATGGCCTTCACTGTCTGGTTCATCGTGCTACAGCCAAGCTTTTCCAATACAGCACCCTATTGTGCCCTCTCTTGCAGCACCTCTTCTTCGTCGTTGCTCTACGACCAAATGGAGACGAAGGCAAGGTGGCGACGTCTTCAGCCTTAGAACACCGGCGGACTGCACGTGCACACACAAGGACATACGGACATTGGAGCACCGACCAACCCCTTCATCGCCCTTGACATGCTCATGTTTTTCTTGTGCTCACTTTCTGCTGCGGCCGACGTGTTCCTGCATGACATGCTTGGCATCAATGCGCTCCTGCATGGAGTCCTACTCACGCGTGAACCACTCTTGATCATTGTGGAGTATCATTGTTAGATTAGAAATATAGGATCGACTAGGAAATATTCTGACTTGCCGTGTACTCCTATATATATGCCCACGAGGCTCAAGCAATAAAATCAACTATTCTATCAAATCCCTCTCTACCTTCTAACAATAACCATGCCGGATCAGCCACCCGGAGAACCACATCACCTTGCCACCATGGGTCCACGGCCCTAGCTCCTGCTCTGCATCTTGTGCCTCTTGCCATCGGCTGTCTAGTCCGTATCATCATCATCTGAGTCCTAGAAGATCTCACCCACATCATCATTAGGCATGCAGCCGCCTTCACAGACAACATGCACAGAAGGAGTAGAGGCGACTAGGGACGCACCATGTCGTGGGCACTCCTTACGTGCTCGTGTGAGTGTAGCGTGCGTGCTTTTCCATCGGTGCTAGCTCTAAGGCTGAGGCTGCGGTCGCCTTCGTCTCTAGCTAGTCGTTGAGCAACGACGACAAAGATGTGCTATAACAGATGCGTAGGCGCTGTTGTGTGCAAGCTTCACCGTAGCACGACGAACCGGATGTCACCGCAGATGGTGCACGCCTCCATGCAACCGAGTGTGTGCGCATGCATGTGTTATTCATGTGCATTCTGCAGACGAGTTTGTGTGCATGCATGTGTTGTGTATGTGCATTGTGTGCTCTATGTTGTGCTTGTATGTGCATGAGTTAGTGCGTTGGCATGTGTACATGTGTGGCTGCATGTGTCTTGTATAGGCGTGGCTGCTTGTGCGGTTATCAATATAAAATATAAAATATCTTCAACTTAGCATCCTGATGTATCATCTCTAGTGGTTAGCAAGTGCCACGTGGAATTTTTTTGTTCCGCTAACTGACATGTGGAACCACAAGGCAGAGAGAGGACATGCTGTACTAGGTGCCACATAGATTGTTTGACCAGTCAACAAGTGCCATACAGATAGGATACCGAGCTATACGATGAACCAATGATCGTACAACCATCACAACTCGTATTCAGTGACCGTATTGAGCGTATTCTGAAGTCCGATGACCGTAGTGTGCTTCGGCCTCAACTTCAGTGACCGCTGGTGTATTTATCTCATTTTCCTATTCCTGTGTTTTTAGTTCCTATGAAGATAGACTTGTTCGGTTCAATCGCCTCCCTAGGTGTTTGGAGAGGAATTGGCCAGCGCAAGGTGGTTCTATAGGTGGGCAGGCGACATAAAACAGGGAAAACGTGCAAGGTTCCTTGCAGACGCTCCACCGCGAGGTTCCTTGCTTGTTCTCAGTCGTTGGGAAACTATGTTCTTCCACTCTTTTTTGACATGAGCTTTGTTCATCCTTTTGCCAACATGCGAGACATCTAGCATTAAAGTGCACGTGTCATGCAAGAAAATGGAGATAACCAGATAAGCAGTGCGTAAGTGAGTAGTGCACGTCTATGCAATATTTTTTTCTCCTCGATGGCACGTGAATAGTGCACATACTCAATGACGGAGCACGGGATAGTAGCGATGACATGGTCAGCCCATTTTTGGAGAGAGTATGTACTAAATAACTTTGATGTGTCCCGTCAACTCGTAGAACGACGAGAAGCTTGCTTACTATGCCTTCTCCCTCGCCAACGTGTGCGCGGTGGCTCGCAGCACGAGGAGAAATTTTTGCTTACAAGCGGTGGATGTGCAGCAGTTCATTTGGTGTCAGATTGCCAGAAGTACTACTTTAGTACCATCATTATTGCCCGACTTCCGGATGAGGCGAAGAGCCAAGCGCAAGGTCACCTACTAACCTTAGGCTAGCCATAGTGGGAGTAACAATAGTAGTAACATAACACATCCCAAGACATATATGCTTATGTGGCATGGAGTTAATGAGGAGAGAGGTGTTTGTAGTAACATAATATGTTACCATAACATAACACACCCCAATGAAAAATAATACTTGAACATAATAAATGAAGGCTTGCATGAAACTACATTTATGTTACTACCCACTATGATGATAGTAACATAAACTACTCCCTCCGTCCAGGTGTATAATTCACCTAAGCTGGAGCAGCGCGACCTAGGTGGCTGCGGATTGGAAGAGGCCAAAGAATCAGACTGAAAATTCTATCACTGCGCCAATTTTTCCTCCTAAACCGAATGGAGATTAGCAATGAATCCCTAATTAATAGGGATGCCGTTTCAGCCAACTGCTATGTCTTGAGCTTGCGTTGGTTTTCCTCGAAGAGGAGAGGGTGATGCAGCAAAGTGTAGCGTAAGTATTTCCCTCAGTTCTGAGAACCAATGTATCAATCCAGTAGGAGGCTCCTCAAAAGTCCCACGCACCTACACAAACAAACTGAGAACTCGCAACCAACGCAATAAAGGGGTTGTCAATCCCTTCACGGCCACTTGCGAAAGTGAGATCTAATAAAGATAGGATGATAAGATAAATATATTTTTGGTATTTTATAAGATAGATGCAAAAAGTAAAGATGCAAATAAAGATAGATTGAAAGCAAATATGATAAGAGATAGACCCGGGGCCATAGGTTTCACTAGAGGCTTCTCTCAAGATATCATAAGTATTACGGTGGGTGAACAAATTACTGTCGAGCAATTGATAGAAAAGCGCATAGTTATGAGATTATCTAGGCATGATCATGTATATAGGCATCATGTCCATAACAAGTAGACCGACTCCTGCCTGCATCTACTACTATTACTCCACACATCGACCACTATCCAGTACGCATCTAGAGTATTAAGTACATAAGAACAGAGTAACGCATTAAGCAAGATGACATGATGTAGAGGTATAAACTCATGCAACATGATATAAACCCCATCTTGTTATCCTCGATGGCAACAATACAATACGTGTCTTGCAACCCTTTCTGTCACTTGGTAAAAACACCGCAAGATGGAACCCAAAGCTAAGCACTTCTCCCATGGCAAGAAGAACCAATCTAGTAGGTCAAACCAAACTGATAATTCGAAGAGACTTGCAAAGATAACTCAATCATACATAAAAGAATTCAGAGAATATTCAAATATTATTCATAGATAAACTTGATCATAAACCCACAATTCATTGGATCTCGACAAACACACCGCAAAAAGAGTTTTCATCAAATAGATCTCCACAAGAGAGGGGGAGAACATTGTATTGAAATCCAAAAAGAGAGAAGAAGCCATCTAGCTAATAACTATGGACCCGTAGGTCTGTGGTAAACTACTCACAACTCATCGGAGGGGCAAGAATGTTGATGTAGAAGCCCTCCATGGTCAATTCCCCCTCCGGCAGAGTGCCGACGAAGGCTCCAAGATGAGATCTTGCGGATACAGAAGGTTACGGCGGTGGAAATTGTGTTTCGTGGTGCTACTGCATGTTTTCGGGGTATGTAGGTATATATAGGAGGAAGAAGTACGTCGGTGGCTGCCCGAGGGGCCCATGAGACAGGAGGGCGCGCCCTACAGGGGGGCCCCTATCTCGTGGGGCCCTCGGGAGTTTCTTGACTTGCACTCCAAGCTCTCCGGATCAGATTTGTTCCAAAAATCACGCTCCCAAAGGTTTCACTCCGTTTGGACTCCGTTTGATATTCCTTTTCTTCAAAATACTGAAATAGGCAAAAAAACAGCAATATGGGCTGGGCCTCCGGTTAGTAGGTTAGTCCCAAAAATGATATAAATATGTAAAATAAAGCCCATAAACATCCAAAAGGGGTAATATAATAGCATGGAACAATCAAAAATTATAGATACGTTGGAGACGTATCAAGCATCCCCAAGCTTAATTCCTGCTCGTCCTCGAGTAGGTAAATGATAAAAGAGAATTTTTGATGTGGAATGCTACCTAGCATAGTTCATAATGTAATTTTCTTTATTGTGGCATGAATGTTCAGATCGAAATGAATACAAAATAAAAGTTCATATTGACATAACAGTACAGGAATCTGCTACTTTGCCATATGGGCACGTTTGTCCTTGTCCTTGTTGTGGGTGGCCCGCCATTCTTTTGAGCACCACCCATCGACCAACACCTCCCAACAATCCATCCGATCCACACACCATCTGTAAGGGGCCTAAGTTAGCAAATAGAAACTTCAGCGCTACGGCTATGAATTACTAAATGAAGGAATTAATTACAAGGCCTTAAGAATTACCTTCATGTACTGCTCCTTACTCAAGAACTTATCGCCGCAATCCCGCTTGGACTTCTTGATACCATGGTCGGCGTAGTAGTCTCGAACAGACTGCACCCGAGCCTCATGCCGTAAGTTCTGAAGTAGGCGCTTGCACTCCTTCTGGATAACATCTGCCGCCTCCTCCTCGTATCCCTCCTCACACCTGTAGAATGTCTGCAATCAAATGAGACAATATTGATTAGTACAATTAATAACTAGCTAGTTGAAGATTTTTAATTGTGTAAAGGAGAAATTACCCAGAACTTTCTGATCACCATGTCTACCCTCGTCTTGCACAAGACACCGTCGATAATCTCACCCGGCGGGGCCGGGGCAGCCAAGTAGTGCTCCCAACTCAATCCAACCTCTGGAAGCCGACCCTCACCAGGCAACGTGACAAACCCCGGAAAGTTTTGCCGAATCAGAACTCCAAGGACGGAGTTGGGCCGGCGGACACTTTCATGGTGGTCCCAACCCCTGCAGCATGACAAGGCCAACGCATTAGTTATTTCAAGAAACGTGAATGCACAAGGTAAAAAAAGATTAAATGCAGTTACCTCTCCCTATCAGGGAAAATCAACCACCTCTTCTCGCGGGTCGCCGGCACGGACGGGAGCCGTGTACCACCACGTTGGTAGACGTTGCCCCCCTCCTCCCCCTCCTCCTCAAAATCAGTCGGCTCCCCGCCATCATCAGCATGGCTACTCGGCTCCCCGCCATCATCAGCATGGCCACTCGGCTCCCCGCCATCCTCAGGCTGACCCGACCAAGTACCCCATCCAGACGTGTGCTCTTCTGGGGTCTCGTGGGCCCAACTCTCATGGGCTGAAGGCCCGTCGACCCGAGGCTCGTGGGCCGAAGACCCGTGGACCGGAGGCTCGTGGACCGGAGTCCGTGTAGCCTCCTCCTCAGACGAGTCCACCTTAGCAGTCACGTGCTCGGGTGAAACAGCTGGGGGCGGCGACGAGGAAGGCGCCGTAAGAGTCACCCTACCTCCTCTCCCGCGACCACGTGCTCCACCTCGGCCCTTCTTCTTACCTCGTCCCCTGATGGGCACCGCGGTCGACGAAGAAGGGCCCGGCGGTGTCGCCATACTGTCCAGCAACGCTCGGCGGAGATGTGCGTGTGGAATGGAAGACCTCACACTATGCGCCGACGAAGAAGGGGCCTCGGCACGCTCCCGACCAACGCCCACCATCTTTCAACACCTGCCATGACAAAGAATAAACGAAATTAGTACAACATGAAAAAAAGTACCGACATGAATAATAATATGTATATCACTTAAGTGTATCATCATCAAGTACAACATAAACAACTGCACATTTAAAACTACCCGATCAACACAATTATATATGATGTTTTTCATAACAAAATCGAAAAATATATGACCTAACTAATAATTCACAAATATATGACCCCGTCGGCCTCTGGAAGGCCAAAGAACACCTTTTCGGGAGGTGTCGGGGGTCGGGGTGCCGTGTCGGTGTCGGGGTGCTGTGTCGGGGTC
>NC_041393.1:564373863-564394132 GCF_002162155.2 Triticum dicoccoides | reverse complement strand
GTCGGGGTCTCGGGGTCAGGGTGTTGGGTCGGGGTCTCGGGGTCAGGGTGTTGGGTCGGGGTCGGGGTGTCGTGTCGGTGTCGGGGTCGGGGTGTCAGTGTCGGGGTCGGGGTGCCGGGTCGCGGTCGGGGTGCACTTGCTCCAATTTAACCCTCATGTTTGGATACTTTAGGGCTATTTGAGCCCCAACTATCTCAAACTAACTCTAACCCATGGATCCAAACAGGGGCAAAGTAAGCTTCAGAAAACTGACAGTGTCCTGGACTAGGGGGTACTCACCACATCGTCTCCCGATCAGTTGGATTGGGCCGAGGATGTTTACTCATGGGCCAGTTCGGACAACCGATGTATACACGAGGAAGATTCCACAAGACTTGGTTATCAAGACAAGGACTGCTCTCCACCGATGTATTCGACTAGGACTCTTGTTATCCTAGTCCTTTGGTACATTATATAAGCCGAGGCTGGGCTAGTCGATAGAGATATGCTAGATCATTATGATACTATTCATCATACCCCTAGGTTTTAGACCACAACATATGATCTCGAGGTAGATCAACTCTTGTAATCTCTATATTCATCAAGATCAATCAAGAAGGAAGTAGGGTATTACCTCCATTAAGAGGGCCCGAACCTGGGTAAACATCGTGTCCCCTGTCTCCTGTTACCCATAGATCCATGACACATAGCTTGGGACCCCCTACCCGAGATCTGCCAGTTTTCACACTAAAAATGGTGCTTTCCTGGAGAGTTCCACTATGAGATCAACGAAGGATCGATGGCTCGTCTGCAGATTACCTACGATGTCGGCATCTTCGTCACTGGATCGACTGGTAATCTTGGCTCGACCGAGGACTACACTCCGCGTCAGATCGTCATGTTCAGATGATGACCTTCATTAACATCAACTCCGATCTCTCTCAAGATCATGGAGGAATCATTCATGGAGCCCGGGGGCTCAATGTTAACATTGCCCTTGAGCGACCATGCTGTTTTTCTTGTATCCACCGCCACCGCCTCCTCGAGTGTCTTTTTAACAATTGCTTAGTTGTAATTGTGCAGAATTAAGTCTACAAGAACCATGCAAAATTTTGTCGAGTTCCTATGGAGGAATCTCCTACAATCTACGATATACCGAAGCCCTGTCAAAATCTGGACAGGAATCTGGATGAGTTTAGGGCGTGGTCTCTAGAGCCCAACTCGGAGGTCCTTTGGAATATCCAACCGTACATCTGATGTAGAATTACCATATCTACCACCCTTGAAAATTTCAGCTTGATCCGACGGTTCAAACTCCGGGAACCTTCCGATGAGTGGACCAATTTTCTGATCCGTTTTCTGCGCGAATATGGATCCGACCCGAATTCATGTTTCTTTATGAACATGATATTGAACAACCTTTTTAAAAGAATTTTCTTTAGGGTATTGTGCGTTGTTCTTAACACGTGCCCATAAAATTTTAAGCCTTCTCTGAGGTACTCTTCACCATTATGCTGGTGTCAAACCAGTCCGGTAACATTGCTCCACGGCTGCCGACCTGCGCTAGACGTGTCGTCGCTTTGTTGAGCCGAGCTCAACTTCTTTGGATCATAATCTCAGGGAGCCGAACAAGAATTCGGGATCGCGAAGGATAAATCACACCAACATCACCGCCCCACGGATTACATGGAGCGGGCACACCGGCATCGTCGCACTATCACTTTATCATACTGACATTGACCGTGTCGCAAGTCATGACCTGTGTTGGCATGGACGCACTGTTGCTTCTTCAAGATGATGTCCATCACGCCAAACTGCTTCAACACCTCGGCTGACATGGCAGCTGCAACATCTCCTTACCGACACGCTCCGTCAATTCGGCTAGACCGTGGGCTTCGCCATCTCTTCATCAACCTACTCCGGAGACTTCGGCGTCACCAACCGACCAGCTTCGTCATGTTATCTGGACCGGGGGCTTTGCCTCGGTGAGACAAACTTTGCCAGCATCACCATGTCATCGCTTCATCGCCCATCAGGCAATGGTTGTGCGGATCGAGTCCCAGTTTTAGGGGTAACCTTTCTTCAGATTGCTACAATAGATAAACCAAGTGCAATTAATCCTAGTATTTTTTTCTTGCTTGGGTTTACTTTTTTCGAGGAATTATTACTCTGGTTTGTTCCATAATCTGTACACAGGTCTATCTAGTGATGGCCGCATTAACGATGGTTGCGTGATGGTTTGGTCAGTTTCCCGTCCGCAGTTTGGTGAATGCCTCATCGGGGACTCGGACCGCCCTGTGAATACAGGCTTTGTCATGCCAGCGCCCTGCATCGAGATTGGCTTCGAAGCCAGGCCACATCTCTTTAAAAAAATATTTTGCGTAAATTAATTATGCGAGGTTTTATATATATATTTATATTATTATTTTTTGTACTGCACTATTTTACATTTGTAGGTAATCAACTTTAACTGCGTCACGCGGTCACTTCAACAAGCCGACGTCATCGCATCGGCGTAAATCGGTCGCGTGATCACCTTGTTGGTCGAATTGCCATACCGACATGTTTGGTTGCCCCGGGGACTTCGGCATCGCCGAGAGAGCTCTACCTCATCGAGTGTTGGGTAGCGCTTTGCATAAATGATTTATTATACTACAATTTTTTTAATTTATTATTATTACTATTATCCCCGGCTCGCACTATTTTCTGTGCACAGTTAAATGATCTGGGTTGGGCAGCACTGTCACCTCGGCGTACTGATGTACCACGCCACATCGGCTGGACCGGGGGCTTCATCATCACTTCACTAACCCACGCCGGGGACTTCGGCATCATACTGACGGCCTGCTCCATCGCCTCGGTTGGACTAGGGGTTCCACCTCGCCACATTGGCCGTGCGATGTCACCACTTCGGAGTGTCGAGCTCCCCGCTTGGCCACCTCGGGACTGGCTTGGGGGCTGGGACCTCGTCCCACCGCAAGCTCGGCACGCATCATCACCACCGAGCACATTAGTCAGCTAAGTCGCTTTCATGCTCAAATTTTTTAAATTCGTTCGGTTCGGCCAAACTTTATATTTATGTTAAACAAAAAACTTAGTTTGTTAAAAACACTTACTTTACCCATGTTAATAGGGGGCTCTTAAATTTGTACGAGCCGTTCTATAGTAATTGTTTTCCTCCTAGTCATTGCAAAGTCTTTTTCTACCACTCCTTTCTCGACTCAAGTGTGTGGTCAATAGCTGGATAGCCTGTTTTCTCTCTAATGCCGCTCGAGTTTAGTTCACTAAACTGGCCTAACAAGCGGTACTCTGCCTTCGGGATAGGAGGTTGCAGCCATAGGCTGACCCGCTTGAAGTCTTGAGATCAGATGTGTCATATTAGTGCACGATAGAAGCACAAAAGTAAGACCAATTTTCGTGGCACCAAATGACTTGATTTAGTTTGGACGTATAGTTTTTACTGAAGGTTTTTGGTTTTCCAAGCCTATGGCACTTTTAAACTATTTGTGTGTTTCCAGCATAAGTCTCGCAGTGCAACACCGGACACCTTTAGAGACGCGGCAAAAACATTCTTGGATATTGCTATATATGCATCGGTTTCGAATTGTGTCTTCGGTCAATAGATGGGTTGCCTGGCTCCTGTGCTTGCCTCCTACATTCCCGATTGTTCGGCTAAGTGTGCAAAGGAAGAACCACTGCGACTTCCAGCTCGAATGGTTAAGCACCTCAGTGGAGAAAGCCAAAAACTGACTATCACAATGGGCGTAAACTGGTCTGCGATCTGATGACGGTGTCAAACTATAGATCAATACTGATTACCCCGTGATAAACGATGGGCCTTTCAGAACATTGGCCGAAGTGTTATCGGCTTGACTTTGCTCGGTGCCGAACACTAACCGGGGGCTCGTAGCTAGCTTCCCTAGTTTAAAGCTCCTATGACTAAGTGAAAGTTATAAATCCCACATATATGATTGCGTCGTTTCCGCTAACACAACTACCTACAGGCACCGAGACGTTGGCTAAGGGTTGTCTTGTTACTACAAAAACACCCTGTGAAGCATCTACAAAGGGATAGAAGCCGACGATGGGCCACTTTTAAATGATAAACGGTCATGACGGAGTCATAATAAACATATCTCATCAGCATTTGTATTCATTATACAATCGCTGCCTTCTGTAATTATCATTATAAAGCCATAAATATGCATCAATTTGACTTAAGATTTTGGCCAAGCTGGGTTGCCTGGCTCCTGTGCTTACCCCTACGTTCCTGATTGTTCGGCTAGGCGGTAAAGGGAGCACCTCTGTGATTGTTACTAACAGGTCATCCTGGTTAGTACGTCAGACTGGGTGAAGCCGAAAGCTAGCCATCTTAAAGGATATAATTGGTCGACAACGACGGAAGTGAGAATTTCGGTTCACTAAGACCATAGAGTTTGGGAACTTTCCCCAAACTAAATCCTCAATATTTTTCTCTCACATTGATCGGATGTGAGGTTTCATGATCATGGTCGGCATGACAACCCAAAGAAAGGAACCGGTAGCGGGACTGTTTTCTTTGGTAGATGTTTCTTACATTAATATAACATATCTCTCCGCGTGCCTTGGTTCATAAAACTGTATGTCCAGATTGCCTTGTTTGCCATAAATCTTTGCGCTCATAAAGGCTTTATAAAGTGGGAGAAACACTCCCCGGCTACTGGATGAGGAGATTGAAGTCGATGGTCGGTCAACAAAGTTATACAATGCGGATCCGAGCATTAATGATGTCAAGTACTTGGATACATAGAATCATTAGACAAAAAAATTGTGAGTAAAATCCATTTATTGCAACCCATCTTTGAAACCCCTTGGGGACTACCTTGGAGAGCTTGGATTTTGACCAGCTCTAAGCTCCTTTTAGAGATCTTATTCTCTTTTTGAGAAGTTCGTGTTAAACACAACAATTATTTCTGTCAAATGGATATCGATCCTTAATTCGGCCATCCCTGCCCACATTAAGGCTCGGGGGCTACTGGGCTTCACGCTCATCTATAATACCTAAATAGTTCATCCCCACTATGGTATTTCTCTTGACATGCAGCCTATCCACATCAGCAGCACCGTGACATCAACTTTTAGTTAGAGGCTTACATGTGGGACCCTCTATAAGTACAAAACAACCATGTAAGCTTCGGTTAGTACCCGTGGGACCGATGAGAGAGCTTCCCACGGACGTCTCTTTCCGCCTCTGGCGATTCCCATCGCACCCTTCGCAAATGCAGCGCCTCACCAGTTCCCCACGACAACAGATTTCCCCTCCCTCTTCATCTTCTCCAATCTCCATCAAATCCCACTACGCAATTACTCTGTCGATTCAGTTGCTTTTGATCTGGTATTTCTCTTTGGACCGCATGCAAATGCGCCCATCTTTGCCATAAAAGAACCGACAGATAGCTCTCCCCGTTGAGAAGTGGAGCAGCTCCGTTCCCATCGGCCGTCGTCTCAGGTATTTGGTGCCAATGCCCCTGACCGAGTTCTTCCCCTCCTCATCTTATCCATTCTTTTCATCCCCACCACAGCAAGCTATTTGCATCCTGCTCGAGATTTGTTAATTTACAGCCATGAAAAATCAACATGAATTTAGGCCTCACCGTCGACATGTACATCTTGCTGGTATGACATCTACTAGACAGGGCGAATTTCAAGGCCTCTCCATCTCCACTGCACCGTCATGGCGGCATGCTTGGTGAATCTTAAATCGTTGTTGTCAGTGTGTGCATCTCCTGTTGGTGCATGTATAGGATAGGGTGAATTTTGAGCCCTCACAGTTGCCACCGCACCATCGTGGCCGGTTGCTCGACGAATCTGAACCCTAGTACATGTTCGGGCCTTCATTCGCTAGCAGCTCCTCTCACTCCTCGAGCATAGTGATGTGTTTATTATTCCCCAATCCATGGACTCTTGCATCTTGCTTTCTACATATTGAATTTGTTTATGCACCAGATTAGATTCAAGGCATTTGGATTGAATTATTGGAAGCCGTCAATATGTTTTTGTTCACAATTAATTGGCACAACATTGAACTACACACTTGATTTTATATGTTGGAAGAAGCTATAAGCTGCAGGTTGCACTACTGTTGATCTTTTTTGAAAGTGGTCGATGTATGATCCCTTAGCCAGTCATGTCGCTCATCTTGATCTGCAGCCTCCAATTTCTCTGTCAGGTTTGATGTACATTCAGATAGCTATATTTATGATCTGGCATCTCCAATTTCTCAGGTTTGAGGAATATTCACATAGCCATATCTATGCAGAATTTTACTCTTTGCTATGTTGTATGCAGGCAGGCAAATGCTACGGAAGCAGCCAAATTAAAACATGCATGTTCTCCACATTTTCGTCCAATGGTGTTTATGTTGGAATTTCCTTTATTTATTATATGAGTTATTATGGTGATATTGGGTTGTTTGTAGAGGCATCACTTGCAGATAGTTGAATGGAAGTATCAAATGTGTACTACATATTTTAATGGATCATCTCCTATGGGGCTATCTAGAGCTAGATTATGACAATACTGCTCCATGTCCACTTATTTAGGATCAATATATTGCTAAATACTAATAGTGACATTATGCCCCACCGAGATGAGACAAGAACTGATTATTATGGTGTTTTCCTGTATTATGCTCTTTTGATGTGCTAAAATGTTAAGCTACTATATTTGACTGATTCTAATACATTGCGCATGCATCGCTTGTTCCATGTCCCAGGTTAACAAGAAACATTGCATTCCCATTGGTATTTAACTAGGATGTGCGCTCCTGTGGCATGATCTATAAGTAGAGCCTCTATCTCTTTCGATCTATTTCTGCTAGAGATCTTGATGTATACACACAATAGGGAGTGTTGAAGTCACTGAAACCCCTGGCTACAAAAAGAAGTTGCTGAAATTTTGCAATGATTTGTATTTTTTTTTTCATGTTTCTGGTGGACAGAATATAAACATTGTGTGCTAGCTGGTAAACAAAGTAACCCAACCAATTTTGATGCGATGTGTTACCTGGTGCAGTCTAACTCCTTAACTTTTCTCTAATATTTTTTTCTTACTGATGTTTACTTCCCACACATGTAAGAGTGTGGAGGAATATGCGAATTTATGTTTCTGAGGCAAGCCATATACATATTTTACTGGTAATCATTATGGCTTGCTTCCTTTCTTCGCTGGAAGTCCAAAATAATTCCTCAATACTTCAGTCGATGTAAATGTTCCATGTAGATTTAAGGTAAAGATAATATATCATTGATGCGTAAAATAGATTATTCTGTAATTCCATAGTTGCATGGTCGAGGAGAGATCACTGAAAATATGAAAAATATGTAGGGCCTCTTAAGACAAAGACTTAAGTTTCCTGAACATTCATGTGCTGTTTTTGCTCATTTCATTTGTAGTCATACTGAAGAGTTCGTGGTGTCATAGGCTTATAAAAAATTTAGGTTGTATAATTCAAAATATAAATTATAGAAGAGGTATGGAGTTTGTTTCTTCTGCAAATTATTAGTCTCTCTATCAGTATTTTGATTTGCTTCATTTTTATGTGGTCCTTGAACTGTCAGCCCGAGGGTGTGAGCCGTAATATTCCTCTGCTATTCTACATCTCCAACTGATGAACACCCACAAC
The DNA here is from genome assembly GCF_002162155.2 of Triticum dicoccoides. NCBI lineage: Eukaryota > Viridiplantae > Streptophyta > Magnoliopsida > Poales > Poaceae > Triticum > Triticum dicoccoides. Next base: position 564,386,490 of record NC_041393.1, on the reverse strand, counting down.
ATGTTGTGTCTAGCAGCAGTAACAGCCGACTGAAGTGTCAGCTTGTCCAGGAGAAGGAGATGTTATGAAGGTAATGCACATATCAATGAATGTTCATTTTCCTTCATTATTGCAATGTATAATATTAGTCACAAGAGGGAGCTCTCAAATGAAACATGTAAGATACAACTAAAGAGTGTAGATATGTTTAGAAAGTGGAACCTTAGGATTCTATCTGGACAATGATATTTGTTTACCTACTGTTGTATGCAGATGAACCAAAGTAAATGCACATGTGAGTTATGATTGAGATTTTGCACAATCAAGCCATGGGTAATAGCTAGGTGGTGATGTTTCAGTTGAAGCTTTGAAAGTTGGTCCGCGGATTATATTTTGTACGTCTATTCTCCAAATTTTGAAAGATTTTTTTTTGCGGGATAAATTTTGAAAGATACAAGTAGGAGGATCGATCTTTCATGTATACCATTATAGTAATACAATTCTAATGTATGCCTGTCAAAATAGACTCTTTTGTTTATTATTTTGCTCTTCCTTTTAGAAGAGTTGGTTTGTGGAGTAAAACGTCAATTTTAAGCAATAGTTCCTGCAACAATGCATGGGGAAATCATCTAGTTATTTATAAATATTAAAGGGGCAAATCGATCCATTGATCTGGTGTTGCCACCCGACTAGTGGATCGGGGGCTACTGCATTACCTATTCAATGCAAAAAATTCAAAGTGCTCAGTGTTCGTCCTGACCGAACTATTGACAAGCGTGTCTTCGGACAACAATAAGTACCATCTGGGACTTATCCATCATAAAGCTAATATATCATGGCAACTTCTCACGACCCTCTCACAGGGGCCCGTCCGCTGATCACTATTACCTCTAATATATTACACTGCGTTTCTATTCCTACGTATGCTGCCGAGCTAGGAGTTGATCCTCAGGTCGATTTTGCGAATCGACCTGACTCTCAGGGGCTACTAGGATCAACGGTTTCGTGTTTTCCTTCAGGTGCACCTCAGGTTTTAGACCGACACACACCTTGAGGGCTACTAGTTATACATATTGACAACCAATAAATTTACACGCATCGGAAATAAAATCCGCAAACAATCAGCCCAGGACCGAGGTGCTGAACCACCTCGAAAGCATTCAGGATATAGCTCGGATGCAAGTGGCTGGCTCCATAGAGGGAATTTCCGGCATTAATCTCGGATAACCTCCGCCAAACTATTTCAAGCCAAGGTGATCTATGACACCTCGGATATAGTCCGGCATTGGAGCTCGGATACAGTCCAGTGTTGGTGCTCGGTTGCAAAAGATACCTCGAATGCAGTCCGGCGTTGGAGCTCGGATGCAAGAGGACACCACCACATGGGAACAACTTAAAACCCAAGATGTGGCGTAAAAAATAACAAGGCATTGATAAAGGCCGAGAATTTAAAGGGGCTCCTCGGATACCCGACATGTAAACTCTTCGGATTCACTTTGGCGATCCTCAAGATCGAAGATAAGAAGATTTGTTGAACCAGTTTTCAAGACCGATGACCGAAGACGAAGAATAGTTTGGAAGAACCGAGGAGTGTACCAAACTTGAAGACCGGATCAGGGGGCTAATGACGGTGTCCTGGACTAGGGGGTACTCACCACATCGTCTCGCGATCAGTTGGGTTGGGCCAAGAACCCCATGGCCGTTTACTCATGGGCTAGTTCGGACAACCGATGTATACACGAGGAAGATTCCACAAGACTTGGTTATCAAGACAAGGACTCCTCTCCACTGACATATTCGACTAGGACTCTTGTTATCCTAGGCCTCTGGTACATTATATAAGCCGAGGCTAGGCTAGTCGATAGAGATATGCTAGATAATTATGATATTATTCATCATACCCTTAGGTTTTAGACCACAACATATGATGTCGAGGTACATCAACTCTTGTAATCTCTATATTCATCAAGATCATTCAAGCAGGAAGTAGGGTATTACCTCCATTAAGAGGCCCCAAACCAAGGTACACATCGTGTCCCCTGTCTCCTGTTACCCATCGATCCATGACACACAGCTTGGGACCCCCTACTCCTTCCGGTTTTCACACTGACACGCATTATGCCCTATATACATGGACAGATGGAGTACATGATACTAGCAAACGCTCACCAGTAGTAGTAGTTCATTGGTTGGTTTCGATTTTTGATTCAGTTGTTGTGCCGCTACCGTCCAATATTCGCGTGTGGTTGTTTCTAGAATAAAAAAAGGAGGTAGTACTTACTGTGGGCAAGGTGAAGTGATGGTTGCTTTGCCTGAGCAACTTATTAATCTGGGAATATGGGAGTACCAGTGGATTCAACGAATAGAGAAATGATGGTTGCTTTGTCCGAGTAACTTATTGTGGCGAAGGTGGGGCCCTGTGATTTAACTGCTCACTAGTCATTACTACTGCGGTGCAACGACCAGGGTTAATCTTTCCCTGCAGTTGTCACTCAATATTGCTGCGTGGCAGGTGGAGTCAGATGAAGGATGTCCCACATGTCGGTGAAACGAAGTTGAATTATTTCTGGCACTGCTATCAATCCTTCAGGATTTGTTTATATGTATGCACAATTTTAATGTAATTGTACTGTGATGCTATGAAGATTTCAACTTTGGTTGCCGCAGGAAAAAAAGCTTACAACTTAGGATTCATGTGTCCTCTTGCCTCAAGATTATCTCGTTACAACATTCCATCAAATATAAATGAAACTACCATGGCTTCTAATGCATCTCAATGGTTCGTAGATCAGTGACAATATTCACATCACAACTGAAGACAAAGTTGTGACAAGGTGTACAAATAAAGAAAAATATATAATGATCAATGTTGTTCGTAGGCATGGCTCCATTTCCTGGGCACAGTGTTCATTGGTGGGCAGCTAGTTTCACCTAGCTCTGTAGCCAAAAAAGAGGTGGACAGAGGACATCACAATCCGATCATTTTGTGCAGCTCCACTAAAATCGAGCTGACCATCCCTATTTGCAAAGATATCTAGTCAGTGTGATTACAATAATAGTGGAACTAGATGATGAAACATAACACACACAAATAGAAGGCGATCACCTCTGCAGTCTCTCTTTCGGACTAACTACTTGTTGGAGAAGATTAGGCACAGAGTTGGATGAGGAGGATAGCAAAACCAACCTCCCTTTCTGCAGTCCCACAGAAATGTAAAAACGTTGCCCGTGTGACATTTTGGTGGAACTACACAAAACACTCTTATGAAAAAAGTGATTTGTGCAGTTCACCAAATGGTCGCAATAGCAACAAGGTGAAATGGATAGCCCTGTTTGCAAAAGGAGGTAGAAAGGAAAAACAATACTGCCCAATAACACAAGTTGAAGACACATACGCCGACAAAAAAGAAGCATATTCCATGTAATAAGGGAAAGATAGCAGCATGGTGGTTTATCAAAAATGTTTTGAGGACGAGATTGCAAGATGGAAAGTACGCCGGCCGAGATACATTTCAAGCAAACAACTAAAGAAGATCCACATGTAGGATTTTCCACATGCAGCAACCTGGGAAGATGGACAGTGGAGCAAGGCCGGAGGAAGTTGTACCTAAGGGTCATCGTAATGTATCTAGGAGGGCATCAGCGGCCGGGATCTGCCCATACTACGGAAGCGAGCAAGTGGCGAAGGCCCTACCACACTGGAGCTTGGTCAAAGAAAACAGCGGGTACCGCAGATCGGGACGTGCTGCCTCAACACCATCGAACGAAGAAATGATGCACATCCTGTCACATCCCTAGTTCTGGTATGCTCTGAGCTAGCTAGTCATGTGTTGCATCATGTTTATCTCCTCTTAAATTTGAACTGAGGAATTTGGAAGCCTCAAAAACTTAAATGAAAGAGGGGCAAAAACCCTAGAAATCTCATTCATTGCTCCAAAAATGCCTTTTTAAATGTTTGATAATTTTTGGTAAGGGTTCTGGTCCCAACCAAAATATTGAACATTTTTAAGGAATTATTTTTGGGACTTTGGATTTAATTCATTAGCTATTTGAATTTGAATTATATTCATATAATTAGAATATAATTTAAATACCCCTAAAATATTTTATAAGCTTTTGGAAAAGTCCATCTAGCAGTATAAAATATTCAGAGGAGTTTTGGCATTGTTTGAATTATTTTTAAATTCAAAACAGTGGCAAAACAGATTGAATAAATGAAAACAGAACAAAAATAGAAAACAGTAAATAAAAAAAAAGAGAGAAGGAACTACCTGGCGCTCACCTGTGCTGGCCCTGCCCCCCCTCCGTGCAGCCCACCAGAACTGGCCCAGCTGGCCAGCCCATCTGGCCGGCCCAGCCCACCTCCTCCCCCTTGTCTTCTTCCTCCTCTGCCAGGAGGACGAACAGAGGCGTGGCGCGCGCCCGAGAGGCCTCGGCCACCTCCTGCTTCCCCCCCTGGCCACCTCCTGCCTGGTTGCCCCCCCCTCCTCGATGCCCGGAGACGCCACGCGCCTCCCCGACCCCTCTCACTTCTCCCTCGCTCTCTGGACCCCCTCGCTCCTCTGTTTCCCCTCCCGCGACCGAATGGAGATCGTCGTCGCCGACGCCGTTCGCCGTAGCCACCGTGCTCCCCACTGCCACCCGAAGTGCCCAGGAGATCCGCCTCGACCACCTCTTCCTCCTCGCCGAGAAGCGCACCGCGGGAGCCCCTGCAACATCGCCACCGCCGTCGTCTTCAACCTCCAGCGCCGAGCTCGCCTCCGGTCGATTCAGCGCCGCTAGGACCTCCCCGAGCTCGCTGACCTCCTCTTCGGCATCGCGGTGAGCCCCGTTGTGTTTCCCCTCTCTCCATTCGCTCGCCCCCATGCTGTAACCGCCGTCTCACCGCAACCGGAGCTCGCTGCCGCCGGCCATGCTGCCGTCGCGGCCATGGCTTGTTTCGGTCGCGCCCGAGCACGGTTTTGAGCTCGTGAGGCTCACAGGAAGCCCATGCGCAGCTCAGCTTGTCCAAAACCCCACCAGGGCCTCGCGCCCGTTACCACGCGAACTCCGGCGCCGCCGCGAGCTCCGTTCCGACGAGCCCCGGCGTTCCCGCAGCCTCCCACCTACCCCATCAGATGCGGGAAAGCCCGGGCTACGCCCCGGTGCCCTCAGTCGCCGCCTCCGTCGCCTTTAGCGCAAGTCCGGCGCGTTGCCGCCGCCATTTTGGTCGCCGCCGGCGTAAGTCCGGCGATGATGATGTGGGCATCATTAGCGGCTAACCCCCCCCACACTAACCAACCCCCTAGGCCACTGACAGCGGGCCCCACCCCTGGTCAAACCCCAGTCAGCGCTGGGTTTGACCGGGATTAGGTCCTGTGTCACTGACGTGTGGCCCCCACACGTCAGGTTTGACCGAGCCAGCCCAGTTGACCCTGCTGACATCACTGTGACGTGGGGCTGACGCAATAAGTATTTTCTGGATTTAAAAATAATCAGGAAATTCCAGAAAATAGCTAAAACTTCAATAAATCATAGAAAATTAACCGTAACTCCAAATTAAATAAATTATATATGAAAAATTATCAGAAAAATTCAAGGAATCCATCTGTACCATTTTCATGCATGTTAGAACAACGTATAGGTGCTGTTTAGCACAAATCAATTAAATGACATTTGAATAATCACATATGGAATTTGAATTTGAATCTTGTATTCAAACCAACCCCATTTAACTTGTTGCTAGATGCATTAGCCCAAAACACATTCATTTTGCATGTCATGATCATGCATCATATTGTGCATTGCATTGATCGAGTTCCCTTCTGTGTTGCCGGTATTTGTCCCCTCTCGATAGACGTGATACCGATGATGTGATCGTTGACACTGATGAAGACTCAATGTTATCTTCAGAAGTGCCAGGCAAGCAAAACCCCCTTGTTCATTCTGATACAATCCTACTCTCTCGCTCCTGCTCTCTTTTAATGCATTAGGACAACACCGATTCATCTGTTACTTGCTGCGGTAGTTGAACCCCTTTATCCTCTGCATGACCTGTCATTGCCACAGTAAATAGATGAAACCCACTAGCATGAGTAGGAGTTGTTTCAGCCCTGTTGTGCCTACTCATTCTTGCTTGTTTGTCATGCCTGCTACTGCTTAGAGTTGAGTCCGGTCTGATTCATCAGGGATGAATCAGAGGTGTGTGAACATGTCCTACTGTGTGTGAGCTAAGTGGTGAACACGATTTGGTAAAGGTAGCGGTGAGAGGCCATGTAGGAGTACATGGTGGGTTGTCTCATTGAAGCCGTCCTTAGGAACTGAGTTCTGTGTTTGTGATCCATGATTCAGCTACTACCATACATTGGGCCCTGAAATATGACCCCGCTCGACTTCTTATTCACCCTAGTCCTCTGTCCAGGAGTTGCAAGTAGTTTCTGGTGTTTGTAGCTTACTGGAGTCCGTGGACAGCGCTGACCGTAGGGGTGGGCTATGATGCGGTAGGTACGTGGCACGGTGTACCGGATGCCCGTTTGGTATCTCAGGAACCCTGTTCACATCGTTTGGGGCTGTGAGCGAAACTCCGGCCGGATCTCCTCATGGATGGAACCCGAATAGGCGATAAACCTGGACTAGAGACTTGAGTGTTTAGGTAGGTCGTGGTCTACACCCACGTCGGCTTTCGCTTGAAGTCTGCCGACCACATGTCGTGTGCAGACGCTAAGTGGTGGAAACATGTATGAAGAAGTACACCCCTGCAGGGTTATCATCATCTATTCGAATAGCCGTGTCCGCGGAAGAGGACTTCTGGGTTGCTTATATCAGTTCATAGACAAGTGAAAGTGGATACTCTAAAATACGCAAGATAAGCGTGAGTGCTATGGATGGCATTCTCGTAGGGAGACGGGAGCAGTTCCATAGTGGTGTATTGATATGGTGAATATGTGGACTCGTGTGCGCCACCTCAAAAGAGTTACTTGCAGTCGTAGTTCAGGTTAGCCACCGAGTCAAAGCTGGCTTGCTGCAGTCAAACCCCTCCACCCCCTTGTTGATAATGATGCATATGTAGATAGATCTGATGTAAGTCTTGCTGGGTACATTTGTACTCACGTTTGCCTATTTTATGTTTTGCAGAGAGACTTCGGTCTCACTAGTAGTTTCGCGTGGACTTCGACGTTTAGCTTGTTACCTCAGCTACGATCTTGTGCCCTCGGCAGGATCTGATAGATAGTCAGGCTTCTCAGCCTTTTTCATTTATAGATGTCTGTACTCAGACATGATAGCTTCCGCGTGTGCTTTGATTTGTATGCTCTGATTGTTGGGTCATGAGACCCATGTTTGTAATATCTCGCTCCTCGGAGCCTATTGAATAAATTACTTGAGTTGTAGAGTCATGTTGTGATGCCATGTTGTATTTGCACATATCGAGCATATTGTGTGTATGCTATTGAAATGCTTGGTATGTGTGGGATCTGACCATCTAGTTGTTTATCTTTAGTAGCCTCCCTTACCGGGAAATGTCTCCTAGTGTTTCCACCGAGCCATGGTAGCTTGCTACTGCTCCGGAACACTTAGGCTGGCCGGCATGTGTCCTTCTTCGTTCCTGTGTCTGTCCCTTCGGGGAAATGTCACGCGATGAATACCGGAGTCCTGTTAGCCCGCTACAGCCCGGTTCACCGGAGTCCTGCTAGCCCAGTGCTACAGCCTGGATTCACTCGCTGATGACCGACACGTTCGATGCTGGGTCATGGATGCCTGTCCCTGTAAGTTTGTGCCACTTTGGGTTTACGACTAGCCATGTCAGCCCGGGCTCCTTATCATATGGATGCTAGCGACACTGTCATATACGTGTGCCAAAAGGCGCAAACGGTCCCGGGTAAAGGTAAGGCGACACCCGTGGGAATACCGTGCGTGAGGCCGCAAAGTGATATGAGGTGTTACATGCTAGATCTATGTGGCATTGAGTCGGGGTCCTGACAGCGTTGGTATCAGAGCTTGACTGCCTGTAGGATTACCAAGCCAAACTGGTCGAAGTTGAGTCTAGAAATTCTTTAGTTATATAAGGGAATTGATTGTGGGATGGAACGTAAGGCTCTTTTTACTCCTTATACCTTATGCCTTCTGATCTGAGTCATCCTATCTTTCCTACGGGGATTAAGAACTAGGCTATCTCTTCTTTCTATCAGGATCACGTGTTACTAATCAGTGGACTTATAAGATTGTTGGATTTAAGTCTCAGCTCAGTTCCTACTATTTCTGTATGTTAACTGTTGATCTCCAAACCTTGATATTGTGCTTCTGAGTGGTTATGCCACCATTTTTGTGAATGTCTCAAATCTTTTCTGAGCATTTACAGCCGTTATGCTGTCCGAGTCATCCCAGGTTTCTAAGTAGTCTGATGCAATTGCAAATCCTTTCTTTCCGTTTCAATGTTCCCATGGGCCAGATTAACCACACTAATCAGTGAGTTGAGGTACTTTATTGCCTTGACATATATGTTGGAGATAGTATTATGACCCTAGGTGTCTTAGGGGATCACCTAGTAATTTAGTCATGATTTGTGTTTCCAGTGTGATGATTCTGGCCATCATTCTCGAAAGCATCCCGTGATGCTACTTAGTAGTAGGTATTCTATTCCTGGGTTCTTAAACCCGATATTCACCCTACTTACATCATGTTGATAGTGTTGCTAGTTCCTTTAGTATATTAGTAACCTTTGCGATAGTCCTCGAGGTCCGTGGTATATCCTTCTTCCAAATACCATGAACCACTTACGGCAAAAGTTTGTTGGATCAAAAGATCACAACAGGAGTGCTCTCGATGGGTTCTCCATTCATAATTGTGACTCTGCCAGTTCTACCTTTCCGCATGGATTGCCCGGAAGAAATATGTTGAATTCGTTCGACATGCCAAACCATGCATCCACAACTCAGAAAATCGTATGTTCCTTTGAGTTGTTCTCTTTAGTTGCATTCTGACCTTCGTCTATCAATTGATAGTCAAGAGTATGCATGCGTTCGTTTGTCGATGCCTATTACTCTTGTGGTCCGTCAAGCCATTCTGTCCTGAATGACTAGGAGAAACAAACTCCAGTACCTCTTCCCTATCCAGGATTGGGTCAAAGAAGTTGTGCTCCGCAGATCGAATTGCTAATCCAGCTTTTGTTCTGCTCTACCTTGGAGTATTACATATTTTATATCGAGATTGTTATAGGAATTGCACACCATCCTATGAACTCTTGGTACAACGATACGTCTTGCCATCATTGTTCATTCCTCGGTTCCTGTGTTATTGTCACCGGAATGCCGACAAATGAATCATGGTGTGTGAAATCAATACTCCCAGCAACCTCGTTGCTTGGTAGTTAAAGGACAATAATTTCATTCTTAGCATGTTGGTTTTTGAATCATCCTTCTAAGACTGATCGTGCTACCTACTCCTCATTTCGGTGCACCCTTCGTTTAATGAGTTAGGATCTTGTCAAGTCCTCACTCATTTGATCATATCGTCTTGCCCTCAAAAGCGAGATTGTTCTCGAGCTTAGTAACATACCGGTGGTTCGTGACTTTCCAAATATCTTCTTGGAGGTGTTACCGGGTTGTCACCTGACCGCTATGTTGAGTTCGTGATCAAGTTGGTTTCTTGTGAACCACCTTCTCTTCAAGAATCGGTGTTAGATATCCCTGAGCTAGTTGGTTAAGCTAGACAACAACTTGGAGAGTTGGAAGATAAAAGCTTGTCTGACTTAGTTCGTTCCAAAGGGATATTCTTGTGTAGTGTGTGTTGAAGAAAGATGATATCTTCATCGATTGGTCCTTGTGATCAGTTGCTGGACCTATTATCTTATCAATCCTTTGATTTGAGTGTGGGCTATCGTCAAATCAAATCAGTACCAACGATGCTCGTAATGTTGTCTTATTCGTGGTTGATCCCTCGAGCATACACCATTATATCTTTTGGGTCTGACCAATGCTATCACTTGTTCACTTAACTATGGAATTCCTTTTAAAAGGAAACCCAGATGAATTGTTGTTGTGCCCATTGACAACATCCTTGTCTTCTCCATAATTTTGCTGAACATTAAGCTAGTGTTGGAAACTTTTGAAAGCATTTGTTCATGCTAGCTCATGAAGCATATGTTTGGATGAAGGTAGTGACTTCCTTTAATTCATGTGCATCTGATGCAAGTTGCCGCCGTGGATTCGAGAAAGTCAATGTTGCTTTCTTTGGAATCGTTCCAAATCAGTCATGCACACGTGCGAAGAATGCTGTGGTTTGAAGACTTGCAACCTTCAATCTATATGTATCCCTAGCACACCAAGCCACTGATTGATTTGTTCAAGGAGAAGGAGTTCCTTCATAAGAGCTAATCCGGACTTATGAAAGAACTTCGATACCCTCGTTGATGGTTCCCCCTCCTGAACTCGGTAGTGTTTTATTATAAGACTACCACGTGGTCATGCTTGTCTTGGACATCGTGTTCACATGTTGTAGCAGAACCAGCTCATGTTTTGGAGCTTGCTATCGTAATTCATCTCCCGAGAATCTCGCAACGTCATCTCGTCGATTTGTGTTGCAAACTTTCATTTTTCTTCCTAGACTCGATGAGTCTGGAATATCCTGACACCAACCAGATCTGAGTCTCAGGCAGATATGATGGTTGGAATATTTCCCAAGAACTATAATATTGGTCCCTCGATAACCGGTAAAGTGGATGTTGTGGCCAACACACCCAGCCAGAAGACCTATTATTGTAGTATCTTGTTTGAGGAAGTTGGCCACCTCCCCATAAGGATTTCGTAGGAATTACCTCCGTAACTGTTCCTTATGGATTCTATTGCTCCCGAAGTCCGACCTTTTACTTCATGTCTAGTTACCAAACCATTTCAATGATTGGATTACACTAGCACATCAAGGAGAACATTAGAAGTGGAGTGCTAAATGTCTCTCGGTCGATCATCCAGATTTTGTTTCCTTGGCCTCGCTAGGATGAAATCTGAGTTGATGTTATCTTCCTATGCATCTGCTTCGTCCTTCGTTGTTCATCATGGTGGTATGTTGTGTTGCCAGGATCCTTGACACGGATGTTGGTAAAACCTTGATGAATATGGAAATGCTCAAGTTCTTGAGAGCACGCACAAGCGCTACGTGTTATCATCGGCACTAACCGGGATTGCTCCTAGTCTCTTCGGTTATGCTATAACCACTCCAACAGTGAATTCACTCTTTATTGTTGGGTTCTTCCCCAGTTACCAGAATCATTCCCATCATTTGCATTTTGTTCCCAGCTTGCACCGCCAATGTGCCATTCTACCATGGGTCTCTTCCATTTCCGGTGGTAAGCAAGTTCATCCATTACGTTGTCTTCAACAAGGTAATCCACATCATCCAAGTCTGAGTATGCCATTCTACCGACCCCCTCCAAATGATCGCTTGTGATTGCCTTAGGCTGGTATAAAGAGTTTCAATGATCTCTGAATCAAAAGTAATTCTTTTTGCCACTTAAGGGGATATTTCTACGAGTCACCTTCCCTAAGGTGCATCGTTATGGTATCATGGCAACTCAACTCCTAGCTACGTTGGCAATCGTTTACCACCTTCTTAGGTGTGGAATTGTTGTCTACCTAGTGAACCCTCGTCACCTGCTCCACTCCATCCCTCTAGAGGTATGCTTCGTCTCTCAGCTCGAGAGATGGTTCTATGTCTCATTCCGTGAGTTAGTCCTGAGTTGTTCGATCTTCGAGGAGATCGACCCTTCTAGAGTCTCCTCCTTCCCTCCGTGTCATGTTGACAGGATTTCTCAGAGCAAGACGTCAAGATCGATTTGAAGCAATGAATCAGCATCCTCGAGAAGGACAATTGGATCGTGAAGTTTGAGCTAGCTTAGTGTCCCCTTGTCTTCTTACCTCACGTCTTGAATCTCGGGACGAGATTCTTGTTTAGTGGGGGTGAGTTGTCACATCCCTAGTTCTGGTATGCTCTGAGCTAGCTAGTCATGTGTTGCATCATGTTTATCTCCTCTTAAATTTGAACTGAGGAATTCGGAAGCCTCAAAAACTTAAATGAAAGAGGGGCAAAAACCCTAGAAATCTCATTCATTGCTCCAAAAATGCCTTTTTAAATGTTTGATAATTTTTGGTAAGGGTTCTGGTCCCAACCAAAATATTGAACATTTTTAAGGAATTATTTTTGGGACTTTGGATTTAATTCATTAGCTATTTGAATTTGAATTATATTCATATAATTAGAATATAATTTAAATACCCCTGAAATATTTTATAAGCTTTTGGAAAAGTCCATCTAGCAGTATAAAATATTCAGAGGAGTTTTGGCATTGTTTGAATTATTTTTAAATTCAAAACAGTGGCAAAACAGATTGAATAAAAGAAAACAGAACAAAAATAGAAAACAGTAAATAAAAAAAAGAGAGAAGGAACTACCTGGCGCTCACCTGTGCTGGCCCAGCCCCCCCTCTGTGCAGCCCACCAGAACTGGCCCAGCTGGCCAGCCCATCTGGCCGGCCCAGCCCACCTCCTCCCCCTTGTCTTCTTCCTCCTCTGCCAGGAGGACGAACAGAGGCGTGGCGCGCGCCCGAGAGGCCTCGGCCACCTCCTGCTTCCCCCCTGGCCACCTCCTGCCTGGTTGCCCCCCCCCTCCTCGACGCCCGGA
>NC_041393.1:564345588-564373592 GCF_002162155.2 Triticum dicoccoides | reverse complement strand
CGACGCCCGGAGACGCCACGCGCCTCCCCGACCCCTCTCACTTCTCCCTCGCCGAGAAGCGCACCGCGGGAGCCCCTGCAACATCGCCACCGCCGTCGTCTTCAACCTCCAGCGCCGAGCTCGCCTCCGGTCGATTCAGCGCCGCTAGGACCTCCCCGAGCCCCGTTGTGTTTCCCCTCTCTCCATTCGCTCGCCCCCATGCTGTAACCGCCGTTTCACCGCAACCGGAGCTCGCTGTCGCCGGCCATGCTGCCGTCGCGGCCATGGCTTGTTTCGGTCGCGCCCGAGCACGGTTTTGAGCTCGTGAGGCTCACAGGAAGCCCATGCGCAGCTCAGCTTGTCCAAAACCCCACCAGGGCCTCGCGCCCGTTACCACCCGAACTCCCGCCGCCGCGAGCTCCGTTCCGACGAGCCCCGGCGTTCCCGCAGCCTCCCACCTACCCCATCAGATGCGGGAGAGCCCGGGCTACGCCCCGGTGCCCTCAGCCGCCGCCTCCGTCGCCTTTAGCGCAAGTCTGGCGCGTTGCCGCCGCCATTTTGGTCGCCGCCGGCGTAAGTCCGGCGATGATGACGTGGGCATCATTAGCGGCTAATCCCCCCCCACACACACACACTAACCAACCCCCTAGGCCACTGACAGCGGGCCCCACCCCTGGTCAAACCCCAGTCAGCGCTGGGTTTGACCGGGATTAGCTCCTGTGTCACTGACGTGTGGCCCCCACACGTCAGGTTTGACCGAGCCAGCCCAGTTGACCCTGCTGACGTCACTGTGACGTGGGGCTGACGCAATAAGTATTTTCTGGATTTAAAAATAATCAGGAAATTCCAAAAAATAGCTAAAACTTCAATAAATCATAGAAAATTAACCGTAACTCCAAATTAAATAAATTATATATGAAAAATTATCAGAAAAATTCAAGGAATCCATCTGTACCATTTTCATGCATGTTAGAATAACGTATAGGTGCTGTTTAGCACAAATCAATTAAATGACATTTGAATAATCACATATGGAATTTGAATTTGAATCTTGTATTCAAACCAACCCCATTTAACTTGTTGCTAGATGCATTAGCTCAAAACACATTCATTTTGCATGTCATGATCATGCATCATATTGTGCATTGCATTGATCGTGTTCCCTTCTGTGTTGCCGGTATTTGTCCCCTCTCGATAGACGTGATACCGATGATGTGATCGTTGACACTGATGAAGACTCAATGTTATCTTCAGAAGTGCCAGGCAAGCAAAACCCCCTTGTTCATTCCGATACAATCCTACTCTCTCGCTCCTGCTCTCTTTTAATGCATTAGGACAACACCGATTCATCTGTTACTTGCTGCGGTAGTTGAACCCCTTTATCCTCTGCATGACCTGTCATTGCCACAGTAAATAGATGAAACCCACTAGCATGAGTAGGAGTTGTTTCAGCCCTGTTGTGCCTACTCATTCTTGCTTGTTTGTCATGCCTGCTACTGCTTAGAGTTGAGTCCGGTCTGATTCATCAGGGATGAATCAGAGGTGTGTGAACATGTCCTACTGTGTGTGAGCTAAGTGGTGAACACGATTTGGTAAAGGTAGCGGTGAGAGGCCATGTAGGAGTACATGGTGGGTTGTCTCATTGAAGCCGTCCTTAGGAACTGAGTTCTGTGTTTGTGATCCATGATTCAACTACTACCATACATTGGGCCCTGAAATATGACCCCGCTCGACTTCTTATTCACCCTAGTCCTCTGTCCAGGAGTTGCAAGTAGTTGCTGGTGTTTGTAGCTTACTGGAGGCCGTGGACAGCGCTGACCGTAGGGGTGGGCTGTGATGCGGTAGGTACGTGGCACGGTGTACCGGATGCCCGTTTGGTATCTCAGGAACCCTGTTCACATCGTTTGGGGCTGTGAGCGAAACTCCGGCCGGATCTCCTCATGGATGGAACCCGAATAGGCGATAAACCTGGACTAGAGACTTGAGTGTTTAGGTAGGTCGTGGTCTACACCCACGTCGGCTTTCGCTTGAAGTCTGCCGAGCACATGTCGTGTGCAGACGCTAAGTGGTGGAAACATGTATGAAGAAGTACACCCCTGCAGGGTTATCATCATCTATTCGAATAGCCGTGTCCGCAGAAAAGGACTTCTGGGTTGCTTATATCAGTTCATAGACAAGTGAAAGTGGATACTCTAAAATACGCAAGATAAGCGTGAGTGCTATGGATGGCGTTCTCGTAGGGAGACGGGAGCAGTTCCATAGTGGTGTATTGATATGGTGAATATGTGGACTCGTGTGCGCCACCTCAAAAGAGTTACTTGCAGTCGTAGTTCAGGTTAGCCACCGAGTCAAAGCTGGCTTGCTGCAGTCAAACCCCTCCACCCCCTTGTTGATAATGATGCATATGTAGATAGATCTGATGTAAGTCTTGCTGGGTACATTTGTACTCACGTTTGCCTATTTTATGTTTTGCAGAGAGACTTCGGTCTCACTAGTAGTTTCACGTGGACTTCGACGTTTAGCTTGTTACCTCAGCTACGATCTTGTGCCCTCGGCAGGATCTGATAGATAGTCAGGCTTCTCAGCCTTTTTCATTTATAGACGTCTGTACTCAGACATGATAGCTTCCGCGTGTGCTTTGATTTGTATGCTCTGATTGTTGGGTCATGAGACCCATGTTTGTAATATCTCGCTCCTCGGAGCCTATTGAATAAATTACTTGAGTCGTAGAGTCATGTTGTGATGCCATGTTGTATTTGCACATATCGAGCATATTGTGTGTATGCTATTGAAATGCTTGGTATGTGTGGGATCTGACCATCTAGTTGTTTATCTTTAGTAGCCTCCCTTACCGGGAAATGTCTCCTAGTGTTTCCACCGAGCCATGGTAGCTTGCTACTGCTCCGGAACACTTAGGCTGGCCGGCATGTGTCCTTCTTCGTTCCTGTGTCTGTCCCTTCGGGGAAATGTCACGCGATGAATACCGGAGTCCGGTTAGCCCGCTACAGCCCGGTTCACCGGAGTCCTGCTAGCCCAGTGCTACAGCCTGGATTCACTCGCTGATGACCGACACGTTCGATGCTGGGTCATGGATGCCTGTCCCTGTAAGTTTGTGCCACTTTGGGTTTACGACTAGCCATGTCAGCCCGGGCTCCTTATCATATGGATGCTAGCGACACTGTCATATACGTGTGCCAAAAGGCGCAAACGGTCCCGGGTAAAGGTAAGGCGACACCCGTGGGAATACCGTGCGTGAGGCCGCAAAGTGATATGAGGTGTTACATGCTAGATCTATGTGGCATTGAGTCGGGGTCTTGACACATCCTCCCTTTCCACCGGCAGACAGGATGTGGCCAGATCACTGACCAACGGTGATAGAGAGAGGCTACCGCTGCCTTGTGTGAGGTGGTGTGACAAGAGACAAACCCCGGTAGGCAGGCTCCATTGTATATAGTGGAGCGGATTTTCTTTTTCCCTGACGACAAACGTTTTACATTCTATACGTGCCATTGAGGAATATAACTTTCTTTAATATGAATGCATCAAGTTGAACTTTGTTCCATCTATGCGTGGTACATGACCCTCCTTTGAGTAAACCACCACTACACACGCCTTTTCATACAAAAATGAACTCCACCGTGTACCCGTGCGGGTGTGGCCAGGAACGAGACATGAGTACATGCGTCCTGCGTGCACCTCTTCTTTAAGTGCAGGTACGTATGTGGGTGGGTGTGAGAGAGATGGTTTGTGAGAAATAGAGGCAATGTGTCGATGATATCTCAAACAAAAAAATGTAACATATGCAATGTGTGTGAAACAGAGTCATGGATATATCATATATAGAGGGAGCGATCCACAAGAAGAGAGTGCAGGGATCATTGGCGTGAGATATCGATAGAATCAAAAACAGGGATGAAGTGTGTGGCTGCGCGAATGATAAAGAGTGCCATCGAATTTGTGTTTGCCCACGTCAAAGATACAGGGCAGCTGGCCTACTGGAATTTGAGAGTGCAAAGGTGTAGTTTTTCTCTGTGGCATGGATACCTACCTACAACGTTCGACTATTGGTGTGTGTGGGGGGGGAGCGGGCAGAGACCTAACTATAGAGAGGTAGATGGACTAGTATATGTGTGGAGAAGGAGAGAGACCTAGCTATGTATTGAGTGAGATCGATCGGCATCCATGCATATGTGTAGCGGAGGAATAAGGTTGGTAGAAAGACAAAGGTAGAGTGTCGGAGGGTTGGTGGTGGGGTTGCTTCTCACAAATGGTGCGTGTGATATCAATAAGAGAGGGTCGGGGATGTCTGCCTGTCTATGCACGTGCGTGTGAGAGACGGGTCGGGAGGTATGCAAGGATGATGAGGGGGACGATATGGTTGTGGTAAGCAGACGTAACTACATAGAAAGATCAATGTCATGTGTCCGAGAAAGGGAGAGACATAACTAGTGACGTAAGTCTATCGGTGTGTGGGGAAAAAGAATTATAGTCGACCTAGCTATATGTAGGGAGATCTGTAAGTATACATGCATGCATGTGTTAGAAGCAAATAAGGTCCGGAGAGATAGACAGGGGGAGAGGGGTGCGGCTAGGAGGTGGTGCGAGAGGCCTACTATGTTGAGGGGGGAGGAGTGTGCGAGTATGAGATCGATGAAAAGACATGCATTTGATATTTTTGAGTGGGACGCCCTTGCTGTGAGCAGTGTTGAGTGTTTTTTCCTATTCCTGTGTTCAGTTTAGAAGTAAATAGTTACTCTGCTGAGATATTCCTGTGTTAAGAGTTTGTTCAGAATATTGTCTATGTAATGTGAGGCCTTGTGTTTGATTGCAAAGTTGAGCTTGGAATGTTGTGGCATGCGGCATCACGAGCTGTTCACCGTGCCTCCTAAGAATAATGCTTCGTATTGTTTTGCATGTCTATCTAATGCCAGTGATTTGCTTGTTAAGAAGATCATCCTCTTCTGTTGTTTCCGTGCGTAAGAAGTTCATCGTCTGATGTTTCATTCATAGCCTATACGACATGTCGGGTAGGTTAGACATGAAACCATATGATCTTCCGACCAACTCATGATATTAGGTCGTGATTGGATCGTCGTTTTCCAACCAAAACCGCTTGTAAAACTGAAGATTGTAAATTAAAGCAGATGGTCTCGGGCGAAGGCGCTTGGTTGGTCGATTTCGACTAGTAAAATATCGGAAGTACTTCACACACGATAAAAACGCTGAACGACACTCGGACGATTGCTAATCCAGCCGTTAGCTGCTGTTCCAGCCTTGCCCATGGATGGCATGATACGCATGCCGTGCATGTATCGTCGTCCATATAGCAGTGCTCGTAAAATATACACTGGTCTCTCAACTTACACGCGTAACCCGCCGGTTTTACTTACAGACCTCGGGACTTCCAATGACGAGTAAATTACACTTGTATGTTAATACAGGTTTGAAATAAACCAGAGCTCCCAAGCACGTCCTTACCATTTCATGCCGTCTCAGTTTCTCAAAGGTGCTCATAGGTGTCTGATGATCCTGGCTTCCTGAATGAGCAGCGGGCGCTGTATTAGACCTCCGTAGGGCCCGTGAGGCCCTCTCCGTTGTCCTTCGAGTTGTTGCGCTCGCCGTGGCGCCGAGCATTGTTAACATGGTCAACAAACATGAGGATTCAGGAGATGACATTATTTTGACTAGATGACACTAGGGACCCACTAGGGCCATAGTCGTACATACGCAAGTGCCTCCTTATTATGTACAACTATATATTTTTTTCTTTCTCCTGGTTTCCTGACATCACGGTCCCACACCATTGTCAACCTATGTAGTTAATATAAACGAGAGAATTCCACAAGGTGCGGCTGACAGCTGGGACCAAGCAGCTCGAGCAGTATTTGTGTTTTTGAGGCGTGAGCACTGCAGAGTTTTTCTTGGCGATGATTTCATTGTTGTTCAGAGGAGAGCAGGGTAGTAACTGGGCGGGCTGTGGCCCGTCTAGCCCTGGCCAAATATCCAGTCCAGATACTACTTTTTTCAAGATGAAAATGGCTAGCCCAGCGATACGTCTTTTTGAGGAATACCCAGGCAAGGTCAACTTGTTATTCTCCGCCCCGCTAGGCTGAAAATCTGTCCTAGGAGGGATGCATTAGGCTTAACAGGAAAATGGGCTTTAAAAATAATAAATGGGATGTAATTATAAAAAATGGGCAGTAAGTATAAAAAATGCACCAAACACGAAATTAGTTTATAAAATATTATTTATGGATTTTGAAAATCTTAAATATTCATTGTTACGCGCGCAATGTTTCGTTGGATTTTTACGTAACACAAATTTATATTTAATCTGACTAGAAATTTTGGGATAAAAATATTTCGGATCCCATCAAAATGTGGGAAATTTTATTGAATCCTGTCTTCAACGGTTGGTTGAAATTATTAATCGTTGTCCTAGCTAGAAAATGGGCTGTACTTTTCACAAACCGTAAATGGGTTGTTGTAAATTCCATTAGAATTCAAAAATGGGCTGTACATTCTTACAAAATGCAAATGGGCTATAAGTTGTCTGCCACACACTTGTGGGCCTACTAAGTGACGCGTCCCCTAAAAAAATAAGTTGACGCGTATACAAGGCTTTGTCAACTTACTATAGTCAACATACGGTTCTAGCAGCAGTGGCCGTTGGATGTCTATCCACCGGATGTCGTGCTTCTTCTTCAATCTCGGATATTCTTAGCTTCGACCGCCCAAAAAATAATTCCTCCCCCTGACATCTGGGGCGCACCGTTTTGGAGGATGACCTGTGGGCCTACTAAGTTCGAGCACACCAAGGGCTTTGTCAACTTAGTCAATATAAACGATTCTAGCTTCAGTGACCGTACGATGTCCATCCAACGGCCGTAGTGCTTCTTCAACCTCTGGTCTTCTTGGTCCAGCCACCCAAAGCAGCGCCGGTCGTGCTGCCTGCTCGTGCCTCCCATGGCCGGCTGTGCTGCCGCGGAGGCCTCACTGCCCCCATACTACTCCCACAGCTGGCCAGGCCATCCCTCCACTCACCCACACCCCCTGTTATTCTGCGGTGACGGCAGCCTCACACCGCAGCCGAACCAGTGAACCCTCGTACTCTTCTCCGTGCGGGCTTCCACTGCTGCGTCTTCCCTGGCTCCGCATCGTCCCCTTCCTCGGCATCATCGTCGTCCACCGCCCTGGTGCTCTCGGCGCCGCGTGGTCAGCGTGGTCAACGACCGACTTCCATCGAAAGAGTACTGTACCTGGAGAGGCTGAAAACTGGGTCCACGACGGCCGCAAGGAAGTGCCTCCTTATTACGTGCAAAATAATTATTCCTCCACCTGACAGCAGGGACCCATCGGACGGGCCACCTTATTTTGCGAAAAAAAACGTTTCCCCCCTTACTGCTGGGACCCACCGGACGGGCCACCGTATTTCGTGAAAAAATGTTCCCTCTGCTGTCAGCTCGGACCCACCGGAAGTGCCTCTTCATTATGCACAAAAAATGAATACTCCCCCTGCTAGCTGGGACTCACCTTGGTGGGAGGCTGACTTGTGGGCCTACTAAGTTAACGGGGACGGAAGGCTTTGTCAACTTAGTCAATATGAACGATTCTAGCTCCAGTGACCATACGATGTCCATCCAACGACCGTAGTGCTTCTTCAACCTCTGGTATTCTTGCTCCAGCCGCCCAAAGCAGCTCCGGTCGTGCCGCCTGCTCCTGCCTCCCGTGGCCAGCTGTGCTGCCGCGGATGCCTCACCGCTCCCTACTATTCCCACCGCTGGCTAGGCCTTGTGGCGATGGCGGCCTCACACCGAAGTCGAATGAGTGAATACTCATACTCCTCTCCGCGTGGGCATCCACTGCCGCGTCTTCACCGGCTCCTCTTTGTCCCCTTCCTAGGCCTCGCCGTCGTCCACCGCCCTGGTGCTCTCGGAGCGGCGTGGTCAACGTGGTCAAGGAACGACTTCCATCGGACGTGGATTGTACGTCGAGAGGCTGACAACTGGGTCCACGGTCGCAGCAAGGAAGTGCCTCCTTATTACGCGGAAAATAATGATTCCTCCACCTGACAGTAGGGACCCACCAAACGGGCCACCGTATTTCACGAAAAAAACGTTTCCCTCCTGACTACTGGGACCCACCATCTACACCTTCACACGCAAGGAAGTGCGTCTGGGCAAAAAAAACGATTCGCCCCCCTGACTGCTGGGACCCACTAGCTACATCTTCGCATGCAAGGAAGTGCGTCCGGGCAAAAAAAACAAAACAATTTGCCCCCCTGACTGCTGGGACCCACCAGTTACATCTTCGCAGGCAAGGAAGTGCCTGACAGTCGGGACCCACCTGGTCGAAGCGTACATAGTGTTGTCATTCTGGTCGCGAACGTGTCGTAGTAGAGGCGTGCACGTAGCATGTACACGTACATATAGCGGCG
Source organism: Triticum dicoccoides (assembly GCF_002162155.2). Classification (NCBI taxonomy): domain Eukaryota; kingdom Viridiplantae; phylum Streptophyta; class Magnoliopsida; order Poales; family Poaceae; genus Triticum; species Triticum dicoccoides. Next base: position 564,365,176 of record NC_041393.1, on the reverse strand, counting down.
AGGGTGCAATAAAAAAATACGGCCACGTACGTACATATGGGTAGGGTCTCGAATGCCTACTCGCGCATACATACATGGCTGGGTCGGAACGGAGAAACAGTGTCGTCGTCGTGTTCATGGGGAGGCAACGGAATGCGTCGTGTTCATCGGGAGGCAACAAAATGCGTCGTGTTCATTGGGAGGCAACGGAATGCGTAGTGTTCATCGGGAGGCAACAGAACGCGTGGGAGCCAACCGGCTTGGACGGAACAGGCGATGGAAATGAGGCCTAGCATACCGCACAACAGAGGAAATGACCTTGTGTTCGACCGGCCACGTTCGAAACGGGATCATGTTGATCGGGAGGGGCCTGGCGTACCGCACAACGGAGGAAACAGACCACCTATGGTCGAAACGGGGGTCCTGTTGATCGGGACGGGTGTGGCGTAGCGCAAAACGGAGGAAACAAACCTCCTATGGTCGAAACGGGGGTCCTGTTGATCGGGAGGGGTGTGGCGTACCACAAAACGGAGGAAACGGACCTCCTACTGTTGAAACGGGGGTCCTGTTAATCGGGAGGGGTGTGGCGTACCGCAAAACGGACGAAACGGACTTGTGTTGGAGCCCTACGGTCAAAACGGGGGTCCTGTTCATCGGGAGGGGTGTGGTGTACCGCAAAACGGGACTCCACGGGATACTGTTCATCTCCACCGTCGACCTCATCCAGCCTCCACGGGCTCCTGTTCATCCAGCCTACACCGCGCGCTACTCCACCGGCTACTGTTCAACCACCCCTCCACGGGCACCCCTCCACCATCTACTATTCATCCAGCCCTCCACACCACGGGGTCCTGTTCAACCACCCCTCCACGGCCACCCCTCCACCATCTACTGTTCATCCAGTCCTCCACACCACGGGGTCCTGTTCATAGGCAACGCCACCGCTCACTGTTCATCCAAACCCCCCGCAACACTCACTGTTCATCCAATCGATCGGCTTCAGTTAGCAGCAGTAGCGAAGGAATCGCTCGATCGGGTTCAGTTAACAGCCATCGATCGATCGCTCGGGTTCAGTAACGCATAGCCTGCAGTGCAAGCGCTCAGGTTCAGTTAGAGCCCAACGCCTCGCTCGGGTTCAGTTAGAACCAACGCCTCGCATGTGTACGAGAGTAACGCGCATCGCTCGGCCCCCGACCTCCCACCGTAACCGTAAACTCCCCGAAATTTTCCTCCCCCTTGCTTCTACCACGGTTTTTTCCGTCATGGACGGCCCAAAGAATGTCATGCATCTGCGTCTCCGGTCCGCCCAGGACGAAAAGCCCATTTTCTGTCATGATATTTTGTCATAGAAGTAGGAGCCCACCACGTCTATGATGATACTGGGTTTTGTCACAATTATCGTCAAAGAAGTGTCATATGTATGACAGAAAAAAAATTCGTTCGGCTCAAAATGTCATGGATGTGTCTTTTTTTGTAGCGTGAGAGGGGAGGCGGGTGTGTGCATGTAATGTCTACTACACAACCTTCTTCTTGTATACATTGTTGGGCCTCCAAGTGCAGAGGTTTGTAGGACAGTAGCAAATTTCCCTCAAGTGGATGACCTAAGGTTTATCAATCCGTGGGAGGCGTAAGATGAAGATGGTCTGTCTCAAGCAACCCTGCAACCAAATAACAAAGAGTCTCTTGTGTCCCCAACACACCCAATACAATGGAAAATTGCATAGGTGCACTAGTTCAGCGAAGAGATGGCGATACAAGTGCAATATGGATGGTAGATATAGGTTTTTGTAATTTGAAAATATAAAAACAGCAAGGTAACAAGCGGTAAAAATGAGCGTAAACGGTATTGCAATGGTAGGAAACAAGGCCTAGGGTTCATACTTTCACTAGTGCCAGTTCTCTCAAAAATAATAACATAGATAGATCATATAACAATCCCTCAACATGCAACAAAGAGTCACTCCAAAGCAACTAATAGCGGAGAACAAACGAAGAGATTACGGTAGGGTACGAAACCACCTCAAAGTTATCCTTTCTGCTCGATCTATTCAAGAGTCCGTAGTAAAATAACTCGAAGCTATTCTTTCCGTTCGATCTATCATAGAGTTCGTACTAGAATAACACGTTAAGACACAAATCAACCAAAACCCTAATGTCACCTAGATACTCCATTGTCACCTCAAGTATCCGTGGGCATGATTATATGATATGCATCACACAATCTCAGATTCATCTATTCAACCAACACAAAAGTACTTCAAAGAGTGCCCCAAAGTTTCTGCCGAAGAGTTAAGACGAAAACCTGTGCCAACCCCTATGCATAGGTTCAGGGCAGAACCCGCAAGTTGATCACCAAAATATAGATCAAGTGGATCACGTGATATCCCATTGTCACCACAGATAAGCACGGCAAGACATACATCAAGTGTTCTCAAATCCTTAAAGACTAAATCTGAAAAGATAACTTCAAAGGGAAAACTCAATCCATTACAAGAGAGTAGTGGGGGGGAGAAACATCATAAGATCCAACTATAATAGCAAAGCTCGCGATACATCAAGATCGCGCCATAGAGAGAACACGAGAGAGAGAGAGAGAGATCAAACACATAGCTACTAGTACATACCCTCAGCCCTGAGGGTGAACGACTCCCTCCTCGTCATGGAGAGCACCGGGATGATGGAGATGGCCACCAGTGACGGGTTCCCCCTCCGGGAGGGTGCCGGAACGGGATCCCGAGAGGTTTTTGGTGGCTATAGAGGCTTGCGGCGGCGGAATTCCCGATCTATTGTTGTCTTCAATGTTTTTAGGGTATATGGGAATATATAGGCGAAAGAAGTTGGTCGGGGGAGCCACGAGGGGCTCACGAGGGTGGAGGGCGCGCCCGAGGGGTGTGCGCATCCCCCTGCCTCGTGGCCTCCTCGAAGCTTCCCTGAATTGCACTCCAAGTCCCCTGGATTGCTTCCGTTCCAAAAATAACGCTCCCAAAGGTTTCATTCCGTTTGGACTGTGTTTGATATTCCTTTTCTTCGAAACACTGAAATAGGCAAAAAAACAGCAATACGGGCTGGGCCTTTGGTTAGTAGGTTAGTCCCAAAAATGATATAAATGTATAAAGTAAAGCCCATAAACATCCAAAACAGGTAATATAATAGCATGGAACAATCAAAAATTATAGATACGTTGGGGACGTATCAAGCATCCCCGAGCTTAATTCCTGCTCATCCTCGAGTAGGTAAATGATAAAAACAGAATTTTAGATGTGGAATGCTACCTAGCATAATTCTCAATGTGTAATTTTCTTTATTGTGGCATGAATGTTCAGATCCAAATGATTCAAAATAGAAGTTCGTATTGACATAAGAAATAGTAATACTTCAAGCATACTAATCAAAGCAATTATGTCTTCTCAAAATAACATGGCTAAAGAAAGTTCATCCCTACAAAATCATATAGTTAAGCTATGCTTCATTTTCCTCACACAAAATTGCTCCCATCTTATACACCCCCGATGACAAGCCAAGCAATTGTTTCATACTTAAATAATCTCAAACTTTTTCAACCTTCACGCAATACATGAGCATGATCCATGGATATAGCACTATGGGTGGAATAGATTATGATGATGGGGATTGTGTGGAGAAGACAAAAAAGGAGAAAGTCTCACCTTGATGAGGATAATCAGCGGGCTATGGAGATGCCCATCCATTGATGTCAACATGAGGATAATCAACGGATGCACTAGCGCTATAAATGTATGAAAGCTCAACGAAAGAAACTTAGTGGGTGTGCATCACGTAGGGCATTTTGAGGAAGCCCATCGTAGGAATATACAAGCCAAGTGCTATAATGAAAAATTCCCACTAGTATATGAAAGTGACAACATGAAAGACTTTCTATATGAAGAACATGGTGCTACTTTGAAGCACAAGTGTGGAAAAGGATAGTAACATTGCCCCCTTTTATTTTTATTTTCTTTATTTTCTTCTTTTTCTTTGGGCCTTTCTTTTTTTAGCCTTTTTTATTTTTTTTCTTTGGCCTTTTTTTGGCCTTTCCTTTTTTTGGGGACAATGCTCTAATAATAATGATCATCACACTTTTATTTATTTACAACTCATGAATTACAACCCAAAACTAGAACAAGATATGACTCTATATGAATGCCCCCGGCGGTGTACCGGGATGGGCAATGAATCAAGACTAATATCATACAACACGCTCCAAGCAAAACACATATCATGTGGTGAATAAAAATATAGCTCTAAGTAAAGTTACCGATGAACGAAGATGAAAGAGGGGATGCCTTCCGGGGCATCCCCAAGCTTAGGCTATTGGTTGTCCTTGAATATTACCTTGGGGTGCCTTGGGCATCCCCAAGCTTAGGCTCTTGCCACTCCTTATTCCATAGTCCATCGAATCTTTACCCAAAACTTGAAAACTTCACAACACAAAACTCAACAGAAAACTTGTAAGCTCCGTTAGTATAAGAAAATAAAACCACCACTTAGGTACTGTAATAAACTCATTCTAAATTCATATTGGTGTAATATCTACTGCATTCCTACTTCTGTATGGTTCATACACTCCGATAGTACTCATAGATTCATCAAAATAAGCAAACAACACATAGAAAACGGAATCTGTCAAAAACAGAATAGTCTGTAGTAATATGTATCAAACGTATACTTATGGAACTCCAAAAATCCTACCAAATTAGGAAGTCCTAAGAAATTTGTGTACCAATCCATATCAAAAAGAATAATATCAAAAACACGTTTCTGTGAATTATCAGAACTAATTTACTATTTGCAAAAGTTTCTGATTTTCAGGAGGATCAACACAAATATCACCGTACGCTATCCTAAAGGTCTTACTTGGCACTTTATTGAAACAAAACCTATAAAACATGATTACTACAGTAGCATAATCATGTGGACACACAAAAACAGTAAGGATAAATATTGGTTTGTCTCCCAACAAGCACTTTTCATTAATGCCATTCTAGCTAGGCATGATGATGACAATGATGCTCACATAAAAGATAAGAATTGAAACAAAAGGGAGCATCATGAAGCATATGACTAGCACGTTTAAGTCTAACCCACTTCCTATGCATAGGGATTTTGTGAGGAAACAACTTATGGGAACAATAATCAACTAGCATAGGAAGGCAAAACAAGCATAGCTTCAAGATTTTCAACACATAGAGAGGAAACTTGATATTATTGCAATTTCTACAAGCATATGTTCCTCCCTCATAATAATTTTCAGTAGCATCATGAATGAATTCAACAATATAACCAGCACCTAAAGCATTCTTTTCATGATCTACAAGCATAGAAAATTTACTACTCTCCACATAAGCAAAATTCTTCTTATTAGGAATAGTGGGAGTATCATAAGAGACTCGAATACTATAAATTGTTTCCATATTAAAAGAGTAATGTTCATAAAAAGGGTAATCATAATCATGAAAAGTTTTATCAATATAATCATCACTACTTTTTATAGCATAAATATCGTCACAATAATCATCATAAGTAGCAACTTTGTTCTCATCATAATAGATTGAAACCTCTTCCAAGATAGTGGAATCATCACTAAATAAAGTTGACACTCTTCCAAATCCACTTTCATATTCATCACAATAAGATTCAACATCCTCCAAAATAGTGGGGTAATTACTTTCTAAAGTTGACACTCTTCCAAACCCACTTTCATCAATATAATCATCATAGGTAAGAGGCATGGTATCATCATAACAACTTTGCATATCAAAACGTGGGATGCTAAAAATACCATCTTCATTAAACATAGCATCCCCAAGCTTGGGACAAACATTAATTGCAGAAAATATATTCTCAAATACATCATTCTCATCAAACATAGCTTCCCCAAGCTTGGGCCTTTTCATATCATGAGCATAATCACTTTCATCATTAATAGTATGGATAGCACCAATAGTATAGCAATTATCATCATCACAATGAGTAGTAGGAGCAACATCATTTTGGAGAGATACCTTTCTACCTTTGTTGCTCCTTATTTTCTTTTTCTAATTCACATTTTCTGTGGGTTCCACCTTCTTCTTTGACCTCCTTATTGATGAGATTGGTTGAATAGAAAGCTCCTCCTCATTACCTGATTCATCATAAGAAATAATAGAAGGATATTGGGAAGTCTCTTCCCTTTCATTAGTATTCTCTTCATCTTCTATTTGCTTTTTTTCTTTATGTAATTGGCAATATAAGGATTTTCAATGCAATTCACTGCACAATACATATAAATCTCCTCTAGATCAATATCAAGGAAATTATCAAGATTAAATTCTAGAATATGCTTAGTTGCACGTTTCAATTCTTCATAACCCAAAAGCAAACTAAGTTCATTATGATGTGCAAGGGAAATCAAGTCATCACAATTTTTGGACACGATTCGATCATGAAACATTTTGCATCGGAGATTTAAATGACCATGTTCATTGCAAAGTTCACAAGTACAGTAAAGGTATCTTAAATTTTCAGCACTAACATTAAGCCCTTCTTCCAACCATTTAGTTTCTAAATGCTTATGCCTCTTGCAATATCTATTTTCCCTATTTGGTGTGTACTTGCAAACCCAATATACTCCACAAAAATCAACATGCTTATAAGAGATATTTTCATCATGACTAGTGCAATCATCATTAGTACTATGGATATTCAAGGAGTTCATACTAAGAACATTGCAATCATGCTCATCATTCAAAGATTGAGTACCAAACATCTTACAGACTACTTCTTCTAGCAATTTTCCTTTTCATCATTGAGGGAGTCTTGGATTAGGGGGTGTCCGGATGGCCGGACTAAGACCTTTGGTCGGACTCCCGGACTATGAAGATACAAGATTGAAGACTCCGTCCCGTGTCCGGATGGGACTTTCCTTGGCGTGGAAGGCAAGCTTGGCGATAAGATATAAAGATCTCCTCCCATTGTAACAGACTCTGTGTAACCCTAGCCCTCTCCGGTGTCTATATAAACCGGAGAGTTTTTGTCCATAGGACGAACAACAATCATACCATAGGCTAGCTTCTAGGGTTTAGCCACTCCGATCTAGTGGTAGATCTACTCTTGTACTACCCATATCATCAATATTAATCAAGCAAGAGTAGGGTTTTACCTCCATCAAGAGGGCCCGAACCTGGGTAAAAACATCGTGTCCCTTGTCTCCTGTTACCATCCGCCTAGACGCATAGTTCGGGACCCCCTACCCGAGATCCGCTGGTTTTGACACCGACATTGGTGCTTTCATTGAGAGTTCCTCTGTGTCGTCGCCTTTAGGCCCGATGGCTTCTTCGCTCGTCAATCGCGACGCGGGCCGGGATGAGACTTTTCTCCTCGGACAGATCTTCGTATTCGGCGGCTTCGCACTGCGGGCCAACTCGTTTGGCCATCTGGAGCAGATCGAAAGCTACGCCCCTGGCCATCAGGTCAGGTTTGGAAGCTTAAACTACAGGGCCGACATCCGCGGGGACTTGATCTTCGACGGATTCGAGCCACGACCGGGCGCGCCGCACTGTCACGATGGGCAGGATTTAGCTCTGCCATCGGACGACACCCAGAGCGTCGCACAGGTGTCCGCTCCGGCCATTAGCTCAGAGCCCACTGCGCCAGTCGGGGACGGACGATTGAACGCCGCCCCGGAAGCTGCAACCTCTACGGTGATAGAGCCAGATACCAGCATAGTCCTTCGCAAGGCTCGTGACTCCAAGGTGCTGGACTCCGATCCGGACTCCATAAATCCTGCACCTCTTCCGATTAAGCCCGATTGGGCTCCGGTCATGAAGTTCACCGCCGCGGACGTCTTTCAGCACTCGCCTTTTGGCGATATCCTGAATTCGTTAAAGTCTCTCTCTTTGTCAGGAGAGCCCTGGCCGAACTACGGCCAACACGGTTGGGACGTGGACGACGAAGAAATTCGAAGCCCACCCACCACCCACTTCGTAGCCACTGTCGACGATTTAACCGACATGCTCGACCTTGACTCTGAAGACATCGACGGCATGGACGCCGATGAAGGAGACGATCAAGAACCAGCACCTATAGGGAACTGGAAAGCCACCTCATCATATGACATATACATGGTGGACACCCCTAAAGCGGGGGATGGCGAGGAGAAAACGGAGGATGATCCCTCCAAGAAGCAACCCAAGTGTCGACGTCAGCGGCACCGCTCTAAGTCCCGCCAAAGCAAAAATGGCGATTCCGGCACCGGAGATAACAACACGCCGGACAGTGCCGAAGACAACCCCCTGCAGCAGGATTCAGTGCAGGAGGACGAAGGAGCCAGCCCTCATGAGAGAGCGGCCGACAAAGAGGATGAGGACGACAATTATATGCCTCCCTCCGAAGACGAGGCAAGCCTCGACGACGACGAATTCGTCGTGCCAGAGGATCCCATCTAACAAGAGCATTTCAAACGCAGGCTTGTGGCCACGGCAAGCAGCCTCAAGAAGAAACAACAGCAGCTTAGAGCTGACCAAGACTTGCTAGCCGACAGATGGACCAAAGTCCTGGCGGCCGAAGAGTATAAACTAGAACGCCCATCCAAGAGCTACCCAAAGCGCAGGCTGCTACCCCAACTTGAGGAGGAAGCAACTAAACCTACATCACCAGCGTACGATGCGCCTGATCGGCCACCCTGTGGCCGCGATAGAGAGGCCTTCAGGCCCTCGATCCAAGCCGCACCCCGGCACCGCTCAAAACATACCAGAGTACCGGGAGACGCAATAGACCCGCGAGACATGTTGGAGAATAAGGCAAGGCAAACAAGATCAATCTACGGATCGCATGGGTGCCCTGCTTCACGTGACGCTAGCCGTCACGCCAGACATAATAAGTATGGCCCGGCCGAATACAATAGACCAAGCTTGTCCGAGCTGCGTCATGATATAGCCCAGTACAGGGGCGCCGCACACCCACTATGCTTCACAGACGAAGTAATGGATCATCAAATCCCCGAGGGCTTCAAACCCGTAAACATCGAATCATACGATGGAACAACAGATCCTGCAGTATGGATCGAGGATTATCTCCTTCACATCCACATGGCCCGTGGTGATGATCTACACGCCATCAAATACCTCCCGCTCAAGCTTAAAGGACCAGCTCAACATTGGCTTAACAGCCTGCCAGCGGAGTCAATTAATTGTTGGGAGGACCTGGAATCCGCATTCCTTGACAACTTCCAGGGCACGTAAGTGTGACCACCAGACGCCGATGACCTAAGCCACATAATCCAGCAGCTAGAGGAATCGGCCAGACAATTCTGGACACGGTTCCTAACCAAGAAAAACCAAATAGTCGACTATCCGGACGCCGAGGCCCTTGCAGCCTTCAGGCACAACATCCAAGACGAATGGCTTGCCCGGCACCTAGGACAGGAAAAGCCGAAATCTATGGCAGCCCTCACGACACTCATGATCCGCTTTTGTGCAGGAGAAGACAGCTGGCTAGCTCGTAGCAATAACATAACCAAGAGCCTCGGCAATTCGGATACCAAGGACAACAACGGCAGGTCACGTCGCAACAAGCATAAGCGCCGCATTAACGGTGACAATACTGAAGATACGGCAGTCAATGCCGGATTCAGAGGCTCTAAACCGGGTCAGCGGAAGAAGCCATTCCAAAGAAACCCTCAGGGCCCATCCATCTTAGACCGGATACTCGATCGCTCGTGCCAGATACACAGCACCCCCAAACAGCCAGCCAATCACACCAACAGGGATTGTTGGGTGTTCAAGCAGGCAGGCAAGTTAAGTGCCGAAACCAGAGACAAGGGGCTACAGAGCGATGATGAGGAGGGGCCCCGGCCGCCGAACAACAAAGGACAGAAGGGATTTCCCCCGCAAGTTTGGACGGTGAACATGATATATGCAACCCACATCCCCAAAAGGGAGCGGAAGCATGCTCTCAAGGACGTCTATGCGTTGGAGCCAGTCGCCCCAAAGTTCAACCCATGGTCCTCCTGCCCGATCACCTTCGATCGAAGGGATCATCCCACCAGCATCCGTCACGGCGGATTCGCCGCACTGGTCCTAGACCCAATTATCGACGGGTTTCACCTTACCAGAGTCCTAATGGACGGCGGCAGTAGCCTGAACCTGCTTTACCAAGACACAGTGCGAAAAATGGGCATCGATCCTTCAAGGATTCAACCCATAAAGACAACCTTCAAAGGCGTCATACCAGGTGTAGAGGCCAGCTATACAGGCTCGGTTACACTCGAAGTGGTCTTCGGATCCCCGGATAACTTCCGGAGCGAGGAGTTAATCTTCGACATAGTCCCATTCCACAGCGGCTATCACGCCCTGCTTGGACGAACCACATTTGCAAAATTCAATGCGGTGCCGCACTACACATATCTCAAGCTCAAGATGCCAGGACCTCGCAGAGTCATCACGGTAAACGGAAACACCGAACGCTCTCTCCGAATGGAGGAGCACACGGCGGCCCTGGCGGCGGAAGTACAGAGTATCCTCTCAAGGCAGTTCTCCAATCCAGGCGTCAAACGTCCGGACAACGTCAAGCGAGCCCGAAGTAACCTACAACAAATCCGACTGGCACGTTCCGAGCAAGCATAGCAGTGTGGCCCCAACCCCAGCCCCCGCCAAATGGCGATACTGGTACCACGCTTACATAATTACGCCTTAGAGATACCATGGGCATAAGGGGAGGGGCAAAACTACGGCACGCCCAGAATGCGGCTCAACCGCACTAAGGGGCTCCCTATTTCGCCGTTTTCATTTTTACACACTTTCAGGACCCAACTATTCGGAAGGCCTGTCCGGCAATACACTCGCCGAACCCATGATGCAACAGCCAGGGAGAGAGCAAGCCACGTCAAACGTCCAGGTGGTCTCTATAACGAGTTTAATACCTGTTTTACTTACAATCCCGAAGCTTGCCCCTGGAGGGGAACATGTCAAATACTCCCATCTCTTGCTTGCCGCACTTCTTGTATCGTTCTGCTTACGCAGTAGCCCTTTTTTAATAAACAATATATAGCTCTTATCTATTATTGTACTTATCTATTTTTTATATACAAATATGTTCAGTCATGACATTCTGCAGCCGTACACTTTGGTACGGACAATACACCAGGGGCTCACAACACCCCATAACACGGTGTGAGAAGACCGAACACTCTCATTAGTGCGGCACCCCGAACTTATAGCACTATATGCATCGGCTCCGAATCATGTCTTTGTTCAATAGTTGGGTTTGCCCGGCTCCCATGTTTTGGTACCTTACGTTCCGCATTGTTGGCTAAGGTAGCATTGGGAGAACTACTGCGATTGTGCCCCAGTTAAGCTGGGTTAACACCTCAGTAGAGAAAGCTAAAACTGACTGTCATGATAGTGCGAGAGACCGGTCGCTGTTCGCGAGGTTTTTTCGAGTCCTTAAAGACTTATGCCGCTTCGAGCGAGGAACCGGACTTATCCGGCCTAGGCGTGGATAGCGCCCCGAACTCGGTCTTCCGAATACTAGGGGCTTCACCGAATTTTAAAATTATAGAATTCTATGGCTAAGTGAGAGTGATAAAGCATTATAAGTCCGATGGCCTGGTTCGTTGTGCTGAACGCCTCCCTAGATGGACCCAAGAATGGGAACAAGAGCACTCAGGTTTATCCCGAACACCCCAGCACTCGTGGCATGGGGGTCGAAGCCGACGACTTGCATCTCTTAGATTTGATAAACGGCCGCACAGAAGGTAATATTTTAAATTAACAAGCGTTGCTTAACGCATATGAACAAAGTTTCAGCGTACAGGATAACAAATGCGAGTCTACTCAAAAATTACATCTTTGGAGCACTCATCCGTTATACGGCGGGCACCCTTCAGAACGCCATTATAATACATCTCGGGCGTACGATACTCCTTACCCGGCGGTGGCGCGTCCGTCAAAAGCTTCTCCGCGTCTAGCTTGCACCAGTGCACCTTAGCATGGGCAAGGGCCCGACGGGCACCTTCAATACAAACGGAGCGCTTGACAACCTCAATCCACGGACACACGTCCACCAGCCGCCGCACCAGACCGAAGTAGCTCCCAGTCATGACTTCTCTAGGCCACGGCCGAGCTATGAGGCCCTTCATGGCCTGTTCGGCCACCTTGTGGAGCTCGACCAGCTGCTTCAGCTGGTCGCTTAGGGGCACCGGATGTTCGGCCTCAGCATACTGAGACCAGAACACTTTTTCCGTCGAGCTCCCCTCTTCGGCTCGGTAGTATGCGGCGGCATCAGACACACTACGGGACAGATCGGTGAACGCTCCTGGAGAGCTCCGGATTTGGGTAAGTAGCAGATAATTAACTTATATATTTTTGCTTTGCATAAAGAATGCCTTACCCGCCGCTATCTTCTTCATCGCCTCGATCTCCTGAAGGGCCTTCTGGGCTTCGGCCTTAGCGGTCTTGGCACTCTCAAGAGCCAAGGCAAGCTCGGACTCTAGAGTCTTCGAGTCACGCTCCAAACTCTCGTGTTTTTCCACGAGAGCCTGGAGCTCTTGCAGCACCTCCGCCACCCGCGCCTCCTGCTTCTCTCGCTCGGTGCGCTCCAAGGCCGCACTCTTTTCGGCCTTGGAGACCGCCTCCTTCGGGGTCGCCACCTCGGTCATGGCTCCTGCAACATTTATGTTGGTCCTGTTATTATTTTGCAACCAAGTATTTCTATATACATTTGCAGGAGGTACGATGTACCCTCTTTATCCTCGAGCTGCTTCTTGGCACGGCTGAGCTCGCTCTCGGACCGCTTGAGGTTTTCCTTCAATGCATTGACCTCCGCAGTCAGTGCGGCAGAGGTCAGCAGCGCAGCCTGCATTCCCATATTGACATATTTCTATTAGACTCCTGCATATATCTTTTTAGATCCTCAGCTTGGCTTTTCTTTCTGAACACCGAACTGAGCATCAGGGGCTACTGTCTATGCGGTAACATTTGTATATGTTTTTGAACACATACCTCAAAGCCCGTTAACAGGCTTGTACAGGCTTCCGTTAGCCCGCTCTTGGCGGACTGAACCTTCTGGATCACCGCACTCATAACAGTGCGGTGTTCCTCGTCGATGGAGGCGCCGTTAAGCACCTCCAACAAATTGTCAGGCGCCTCCGTATGGACAGGGGTCGCCGGCGCCGTAGGCTTTCCCTTCTTACGAAGGCGCCGCCTGTCGGACTCTGGAACCGTTGATGGTTCTGGAGCAGTGTCCGGCCCGGGGCCGGACTCAGATCCCTCCAGACCTTTACCCCCTTTGGGCCCGGAGTCCGGAAGGTCGCCTTGTGATGCCTCCAGGACCACCTCCTCCTGGTTTTGTCCCCTACGGGACTCCACCTCAGCGTCGTCTGTAGGGAGAGGGGAGGAGGCCGTCGGAATCAAAGCACTATTCACGTCCGACGAATTCAGGGAGCCGCTCGACGAATCGCCAAGCTGAGCTCTCGGCGGACTACATAATTAAATTCGGCGTCAGAAGCTATCGAATAATAAAGGAGTGCAATAAGTCATTCAGGTAGCCGGACACTTACCATTTTGCCAGGGGCTTGACCCTGCATGGCCATTCCCCCCCGCCGTCTTCGGCATCGGGGGCGTAGTTCGGCAGAAGGGTCTTCCCCTTCTTGGACCCTCTGGCTTCCCCAGTTGGGGCGGCCTTTCTTTTCTTTCCTCCCCCTGTTGGAGGGGGAGAGGCATCTTCTTCTTCTTCCTCCTCGTCTTCGGAGGCGGAGGGTGCGTCGGGGTTGTCGGGCGAATCCGACGCTGCCAGGCGCCGGGAACTCTTTTGAGTCCCCGTGGCCTTATTCTTGGCCTTCTTCTCCGGCACCACGTGGGGTGCCGGAACCAGCAGCCCTGTCAATCGGGCGTCCGCTGGATCTTCTGGTAGGGGAGCCGGACAGCTAACCTGTCCGGACTTCTTCAGCCAGTCCTGTCAAAGGTAGGGGAGTTTAGATCCCGCATAGAGTTAGACTATGAGAGAAAAGAGTCCTGTATAGGGTAGAACAACTTACCTCGTTGGCCCGACGCCGCGAGCTGAATCCGCGATCTTCGGTAGCGGATGCGGGGGCCTCGGCGCCCTTAAACAACACCTTCCAAGCATCTTCGTACGTAGTATCGAAGAGCCCGCTCAAGGCTTGGTGTTGTGCCGGATCGAACTCCCACAATTTGAAGGCCCGTTGTTGGCATGGGAGGATCCGGCGGATAAGCATGACCTGGACTACGTTGACGAGCTTGAGGTTCTTGTTGACCAGCTTTTTAACGCAGGTTTGGAGTCCGGTTAGCTCTTCCAAATCTCCCCATGCTAAGCCTATCTCTTTCCAGGAGGTGAGCCGTGTGAGAAAGCCAGATCGGAATTCGGGGGCCGCTTCCCAGTTGGGGTCGCGTGGCTCGGTGATGTAGAACCACCCCGATTGCCATCCTTTTATTGTCTCCACAAAGGAACCTTCGAGCCATAGGACATTGGCCATCCGGCCCACCATGGCACCTCTGCACTCCGCTTGACGGCCGCTCACCACTTTCGGCTTGACATTAAAAGTCCTCAGCCATAAGCCGAAGTCGGGCTGGATGCAGAGGAAGGCCTCACACACGACGATGAACGCTGAGATGTTGAGGATAAAGTTCGGGGCCAGATCGTGGAAGTCCAGGCCATAGTAGAACATGAGCCCCCGGACGAACGGGTGAAGAGGAAAACCCAGTCCGCGGAGGAAATGGGGAAGAAAAACAATCCTCTCATGGGGCCTGGGAGTGGGGATGAGTTGCCCTGCATCTGGAAGCCGGTGCGTGATGTCGTCAGACGAGTATCCGGCCGTCCTCTACTTTTTGATTTGCCCCTCCGTGACGGAGGAGGCCATCCATCTACCTCCCGCTCCGGACATGGTTGGAGAAGGTTGAGGTGGGAAGTGCGGCTTGGGCGCTGGAGCTCGAGCACGTAGGGACGGATAAGCAGAAGAGGAAGAAGGCGTGAATGGAAAGGGTGGATTCTTATCCCCTTATATGGGCGGCCAAAACTAAGATCCCCCACTGGCATAATAAAACTCGTTTATCTCCCAAGCGCCGCGGTTAATGGCGCGGTTGGGTTACCCACGCCCGTATTGATGAGAATCCCGGAATAAGGGGACACAATCTCTGCTTTGACAAGACGTGCCAAGAAAACCGCCTCGCTAAACGCGCTGAGGTGGAACAGTAAAATGAATAAAAGCCTGGCCGTGGCATGATGTCACACCGCGGAATACGTCAGCAGATCCGATTGACGCAAATATTATTCTCTCTATGGTGGAATGTGGAACTTATTTTGCAGAGCCGGACACTACCCTAGTGTTCAAACATCTTCTATGGAATATTCGGAGGAGGAACCCGCCTTGCAATGCCGAAGACAACTTGCGCGCCGGACTCGTCGTCATTGAAGCCTGGTTCAGGGGCTACTGAGGGAGTCCTGGATTAGGGGGTGTCCGGATGGCCGGACTAAGACCTTTAGCCGGACTCCCGGACTATGAAGATACAAGATTGAAGACTCCGTCCCGTGTCCGGATGGGACTTTCCTTCGCGTGGAAGGCAAGCTTGGCGATACGATATGAAGATCTCCTCCCATTGTAACCAACTCTATGTAACCCTAGCCCTCTCCTGTGTCTATATAACCGGAGAGTTTTAGTCCATAGGACGAACAACAATCATACCATAGGCTAGCTTCTAGGGTTTAGCCACTCCGATCTCATGGTAGATCTACTCTTGTACTACCCATATCATCAATATTAATCAAGCAGGAGTAGGGTTTTACCTCCATCGAGAGGGCCCGAACCTGGGTAAAAACATCGTGTCCCTTGTCTCCTGTTACCATCCGCCTAGACGCACAGTTCGGGACCCCCTAACCGAGATCCGCCGGTTTTGACACCGACAATCATACTTACGAAAGATAAAAACATGAAGCGTATGAGACAAACTCAAATCCATTTTATTTGTAGTTTTCTTTTATAGACTAAACTAGTGATAAAACAAGAAACATAAAGATTCGATTGCAAGATCTAAAGATATACCTTCAAGCACTCACCTCCCCAGCAACGGCGCCAGAAAAGAGCTTGATGTCTACTACACAACCTTCTTCTTGTAGACGTTGTTGGGCCTCCAAGTGCAGAGGTTTGTAGGACAGTAGAAAATTTCCCTCAAGTGGATGAACTAAGGTTTATCAATCCGTGGGAGGCGTAGGATGAAGATGGTCTCTCTCAAGCAACCCTGCAACCGAATAACAAAGAGTCTCTTGTGTCGCCAACACACCCAATACAATGGCAAATTGTATAGGTGCACTAGTTCGGCGAAGAGATGGTGATACAAGTGCAATATGGATGGTAGATATAGGTTTTTGTAATCTGAAAATATAAAAACAGCAAGGTAACAAGCGGTAAAAGTGAGCGTAAACGGTATTGCAATGGTAGGAAACAAGGCCCAGGGTTCATACTTTCACTAGTGCCAGTTCTCTCAACAATAATAACATAGATAGATAATATAACAATCCCTCAACATGCAACAAAGAGTCACTCCAAAGCCACCAATAGAGGAGAACAAACGAAGAGATTATGGTAGGGTATGAAACCACCTCAAAGTTATCTTTTCTGCTCGATCTATTCAAGAGTCCGTAGTAAAATAACACGAAGCTATTCTTTCCATTCTATCTATCATAGAGTTCGTACTAGAATAACACCTTAAGACACAAATCAACCAAAACCCTAATGTCACCTAGATACTCCATTGTCACCTCAAGTATCCATGGGCATGATTATACGATATGCATCACAAATCTCAGATTCATCTATTCAACCACACAAAAGTACTTCAAAGAGTGCCCCAAAGTTTCTACCGGAGAGTCAAGACGAAAACGTGTGCCAACCCCTATGCATAGGTTCATGGGCGGATCCCGCAAGTTGATCACCAAAACATACATCAAGTGGATCATGTGACATCCCATCATCACCACAGATAAGGACGGCAAGACATACATCAAGTGTTCTCAAATCCTTAAAGACTCAATCTGAAAAGATAACTTCAAAGGGAAAACTCAATCCATTACAAGAGAGTAGAGGGTGGAGAAACATCATAAGATCCAACTATAATAGCAAAGCTTGCGATACATCAAGATCGTGCCATAGAGAGAACATGAGAGAGAGAGAGAGAGATCAAACACATAGCTACTGGTACATACCCTCAGCCCCGAGGGTGAACTACTCCCTCCTCGTCATGGAGAGCGCCGGGATGATGAAGATGGCCACCAGAGATGGGATCCCCCTCCGGCAGGGTGCCGAAACAGGCTCCCAAGAGATTTTTGGTGGCTACAGAGGCTTGTGGCGGCAGAACTCCCGATCTATTGTTGTCTTCGATGTTTTTAGGGTATATGGGAATATATAGGTGAAAGAAGTCGGTCGGGGGAGCCACGAGGGGGCCACGAGGGTGGAGGGCGCACCCAGGGGTGGGCGCCCCCTGCCTCGTGGCCTCCTTGAAGCTTCCCTGACTTGCACTTCAAGTCCCCTGGATTGCTTCCGTTCCAAAAATAACGCTCCCGAAGGTTTCATTCCGTTTGGACTCCGTTTGATATTCATTTTCTTCGAAACACTGAGATAGGCAAAAAAACAGCAATACGGGCCGGGCCTCCGGTTATTAGGTTAGTCCCAAAAATGATAGAAATGTATAAAGTAAAGCCCATAAACGTCCAAAACGGGTAATATAATAGCATGGAACAATCAAAAATTATAGATATGTTGGAGACGTATCAGCATGCATGATAGAAAGTTAGCGCTAGCTAGCTACAAAGAGAAGAGGATCATGAAGGTGTAAAAGATGAACGGAGATCATAATTCCTTAAAAAAGTGGATACGGATACTTGAAGAAGATGTCATAATGTAGAACATTGATTATAATTTGGGATAATGTGTGGCTTTTGCAGCTTAGGGCTAAATACTTGTCATAATGTAGGGGGGCCAGGCACTATACTTTGTGTTATAAACACGGTGTACGTATGGAACATGGTTTAGATTATGAATATCTAGTTAGTACATCAAATGTAATATGTGGTTTTGTGTTGGTGACCTTGTATAGATGCAATATGTATTTTTTATAGTGGCCTTGTATACAAAAATGGAGGGAGTACTATTATTTGGAATCAACATCAAGTGTATTCAAAAAATTGAATTTGAGTTCATAAAGTACACATAGTTCATATCTATCTCTATAGTAATCATGTGGTGTGTTGTTAAGGTAATACACAAATGATGGTTGAAGTTGGCAACAATCATGATTATAGATTCTTATTCAAATAGAGAAACGAATTCAAATTTAGTTCAAACTGTAGCGGTAGTATAGACATTTGGAATGCACTAAAATGTTGGTTTGAGTAAGTTACATGCACTATACAGCCAGCAAAAAAATTTATTGGACATAACATGGTTCATAACTTTGAATAGCATTTGGTTAGTAAAACGGGACAAGACTCTCTCTTTCTGTGGTGTGAATAGTTTTATTTTTTTTCTTTTTTCATTGAGGGAAGTGTGAATTGATTTGGTACGTACAAGTACAATATTACATGTTAGGTTTCTCCCTAAATTCAACCTGCGCCTTGGTATATCCCGAAAATTCAGATATCGTGCTCCCAAAACTCGCGCCTTCACAACCCGCGCCTTGCTATCCCGAAATTACAACACGCGCGAAAACTCCCTCTAGCTGCCAAATCCCGACATGCGAAATCCCCCTTCTAACCCTGAGCCGAAAGGGACGCTAGTTCAAATCAGTGGGGGTATTTTTGTAACACACCCTACATTTTGGACAAGCGCGTCCCTAAGTCATGGTTCCCCCCCCCCCATCGCCTCATTTTTGCCATTCGAAATCCCAGGCCGCCATAACCTCTCCGCTCTAGCCGCGAAGCCCCACCCTCCTTCGCCCGCCACCTCACTACTGCCCAGCCGGAGCCTATTCCCCGATGATGTCGTCCATCGCAACAGTTCGACGGCCCTCATCCACCTCCCCGGATGATGATCCGTCGCCCATCTTGTCGTCTCGCCGGTTCATCACCCCGTCCTCCACCTCCAAGGAGCTGCTTCGACAATCGCCTCGTCTATCGCGGCTGCTCCATCCCCACAACGCCGCCTTAACCAGCTCCACCGGAACCGCATCATCCTCATCGACTCCTCGGACGAAGCCGAGGCCTACTCGGCGCCACCAATGAGGTTGTACACTCGCCAAATCGCACCTTCTCCTTAACTCGACCTCCTGGCGCCGACGGTGCTCCATCCCACACCCACATGGCGTGGCTACCTCGAAGCCGGCGTCACGGGTGACATCTCCACGGTGGCTCTCCTCTAGTGCGAGGCCCCTTCAGCGGACGCGTCCATACCAGCCGTATCTGATGCTGCTGCTCTGGCTCTCGCTCGCTCGCTCACGCTGCTGCTGCTGCTCTTGCTCTCGCTCGCTCGCTTGTGCTGTTGCTGCTGCTCTGGCTCTCGCTCGCTCGCTCGCGCTGCTGCTGCTGCTCTCCCCCTCGCTCGTTCTGCTACTCTGCTCCAATTCAGCTACACTTCATTCGACTGAATTAACTTTTGGGTCAGTCGATTTTC
>NC_041393.1:564314451-564345201 GCF_002162155.2 Triticum dicoccoides | reverse complement strand
CGGACTAGCGGTGGGGAGTGGTTTCAGGGCGGCGGGGCCTGGCGGTTCGGCCGGTGGTGGCTGGCGGCTCAGGGGGGTGCAGGTTGAAGAGGAACTGCAGGCCCTCTCTAAACAACATGTGAAGTGCCTCTCTGCTACCATTGCATTAAGTTTCGACAGTAACATTCAGATTCCACAGTAAATTTCAGTTTCCATAGTTAAGTTCAGAGTCAACAGTTTTTACCTCATTTGTTGTAGTCAGGTGTTTTTTGGTAATGTAAATTTTACATCTATCACTTTTTGGTAATGTATTTTACATCATCTATTGGAGATGCTATTACAATCCCACTTGAGATTAACGACGTTTGTCTTGTGCTGCTTCAGCCAAGATGTCTTACGGCTCGCCAGAGCTGCTCCAACGATGGAACCATCCATCACAAGAGAGCAGTGCCCTGGACGCCGTCTATAGATTCCTCAGATCTTCCTCCATGCCTCTGAAAGCCTCCTCTGTCTGAACTTCTTCAGCGACCAACCCAATGATGCTGAGGTCGACACGGCTATGGCAAAGAGGTTGTACACTTGTCACATCACTTATTACTCTACATTCATGTTGATCCATTAGGGCTATTTTGGTTCAAAGGAAAAACATAGCAATAGGAAATTTTCCTATGGCACTCTACTATTCAATTATTCATGCATTTTGTTGAAAGGAATGGAGCAAAACATCCACCTGGACCTACTTTTCAAAATCCTATGCATGAAAACAAGACCGAGTGCATTCATGGCAGAATAACATTCTAACTGTACATGCTTTCATATGGTTTCACTTTATTTTGGCCATGTTTCTTTGCATTCCTCTGCTCTTCCAATTCCTGTGAACCAAACACCCAAGTTGACACAAATCCTAATGCTCTGTTTCCCATGTGCATTCCTATCCTATTCTAGTATTTTTCCTATCCCTGCGTTTTTAGAGTCATGCAAGCCAAAGGAGCCCTTACAGAATTACTTTAGTTACAGGTAGGTGTCGAAGAAAACTTTGTGTGGTTTGTCCTGCTCCTGCCGCGACGTCGTCCACCTCACCTGAGCTGCTCCATCTACAGAAGCATCCACCAAACTAGACATCACAACTCCTGACCGTCTTTCGCCGCCTCAGATCTGCTTCCCTGCCGTCGGCACCCACCACAACGGCATCACCATCATCGACCCAGCAGATGAACCTAAGGAGTACATGGGTCCACAAGAGAGGTCGCACTCTTTTGTTTCTGCTTATGTTTTGCATTGCTTAATATTAGCTACTACTTTATCTTCTTGTTCACCTCTTAGACTCCAAGTCAGGTCCAAATTAATGTTCAAACTTGAGTTCTAAATTAGTTGTGGGGCACATATCGAGGCAGCAATGAATAATATCTATGCCTAACATCTGGTTCACCTAGGGTATGCCTATGTTGTTCATCTTGGGTGGGAAACAAATAGTAAAGAAATCATCAGATGTCTTTTTATTAAATTAAAGCAATCATCAGCCTGCTATCATTATTTTTGGAGCCATCCACCGGTTGTTACCATCACTCTAGATTTCTGCATGCTCTCCTTACATAATCTCACCATATTTTTTTCGTATGAATGTCAGATATTGTACACAGTCATGCTGAACATGTAGAGAAAATTAGAGGAGTTTTGCACGGCAATACAATGTCATGCAGACATCACTCCACGGTGGGTTCAATGGGCAACCCCCCTCTCTAGATTGTAATCTAGAGGAAGATATCTGTTCTGAGGCAGATTCGGACGCAGCTGACCACTCCTATTTACCCCCCAAGGTGTTTGCTCTAACTTGGAATGATGAGGTTACTCATATCATGCATATGTTGCCTTGCAGTGCCTACTTTTGACATCATATATGTCATCTGCTTAGTTTCGACATGTTCTATAATGCCACCTATTTAGTTTCTATATCATATATAGGAATTATGCAGTCTCATGTCTTTTAGCCAGCCATAATATATGTGAACTGTGCAATGCCATCCTGTTTAACCAGGCATCATATATTTGAATGATATCTTGCCCACCCTTTTCTTCATTACATTTCCATTTGTCGACAATGTTTGTACATTAAACTACTCGAATCAGCCATTTGAGTGGGTGATGGAAAAATCTAGGGTGAAAACAAGGCCTTCAGAGCAGACAGTGCTACCTGTCGAAGCAGATCTCTTGCTGGGTCCCAATAGCTCCTCAGAGATGGATTTAGAGATAGATGACCAGTCCTATTCCCCCACCGAGGTGTATGCTCTAACTTGGCACGATTATACTGCTCATATCATGCATATGGTGTCTTGCATTGCATAGTTTAGACATCATATACACAATATTCAACACCATGTTCTTAGTTCAGACATCATATATGCAAATGCCCTCTGCTTAGCATATAAACCACATATGTGAATTAAATCATGCAATCCTGATTACTTAGATAACATGTATGTGAATTATGTCATGCAATCATGTTTAGTTATTCATCATATCTTTGAATTATGTTATGCTATGCTATCCAGTTTAGATAGACATCATATATGTGAAATTACGTAATGCTATCCATTTTAGTTAAACAATATACATGTCAACTATTTCATGCCCTCTTTTTTCCACACTATCTATTGCATCTGTCTCTCATACAATGTCTGTACATTCAACTAGGTTTCCTGTTTATCAGCCATTTGAATTGGAGCTAGTGATGGCAGTATCTAGCGGAGTAAAAACACCGTCTTCAAATAAAACAATGCTACCTCTTGGTGGAGATAGCACCCCGGTTGTACATGCTCAAGAACCAGGCCTACCACACATAACCCAGACTCTCGCAGATTGTACCCCTACTGTGATGGACAGAGAACCAGCTTCACCCAATCTAACCCCAACCCCAGCAGATAGTAACCTAGTTCTTGTTGACACAGCACCATCTCCACCACAAAGCTCCCAAACAAGGGCAGTTAGTAAGGCAGGTCAAGTCCCCAAAGCGCCAGTACTACCACGACGAACCCCAACTCCACCAGGTTGTACACCTATTCATTTGGAGGAAGCACAACCAGTCATTCGTAGTTTAGCATCTATCGCATTTGATGTTGTTAAATCCTATGTGCATAACTTCCCACCATGGAAATATTATGCTGAAGATGAAGGAAAATGCCAGTTGCAGGTGTTTGTCCAGGAGTTATGTGTAAGTAATGTTATTCATGGCAATTACTTTGCTTTGTCCCATACGTTCTACCTCCATGATGGTTATAATACAGCAAATTTTCCCCTTTTTCTCTATAGAGAATGACCGATTTGGAAACTCGGGATGAGGTAAGCTGTGCTAATACCTCTGCTATCTTCAAGAATGCTTGGTGGCAGTAGCGGAATTACCAAGAAAACGTACTTCACTGGCAAAGAAACTCATCAAATTCCCGTACGTTCTCTTGAGACACATTTACTGGACGATGAATGGGAATGGCTTGTACTGTAGTGGTCCCAAACCAAGAATGTGGTAAGGTCTATGACCTCATTTTCTATTTTTAAGTACTATATTCTTACGTCTTACTGTACTCTGTTCCTGTAGAACAAGTGCTTAAACCTGAAGAATAATTGTTCTCATTTAAGATTCCATTGTTATCGTGCATACTCCTTTGCTCTTGTATCACTATATTTACTCATACAAACTTATTTTTAAATTGAAGGATCCAATCGAAACTCCAATGGCATAGCAGGTATGTTTGCGCATGTTTCTTTAACAGGTTTGCTCTTATAAATAGCTCTGTTGATTTCAATTTCAATTGTGTATACAGTTGACTTCTCATATCATGCACATTATTAGCATCACAACAGAGCCAATAGTGTTTTTGTACATGTAGACCCGTGGTACCCATCTGAAATCTTGTTGTGTCGTGTAGTTTCCCACGCTTTGAATTATTTCAGTGCTCCTTTGTCTTGAACTGATATGTTTTGTGCCGTGTCTCTATTTTGATTTGGCAGGACAATTCAGTGACCATAGGACATAGATATATGTTTGTTTGATGCTTTTATTATGTACTACTTGTAAATAGAAGACTTGGTAGTTTAATCCTGTCCACCTTACTAATGAACTGGTTCACCGAAATGAGTTTCATATACTAGTACATGCTAAACCTGTTACGTGTCTGCTTGTTTCTTCCTTTAGAGTGCTGACAGAATATTGGGGAAGAGTGCCTTATTAAGCAATGGTAAAGGAAGTAATGCAGATAAGGTTCAGGATAGTGAGACATCCTTGTTGGTCTCCAACAAAGCTGATAAAACAGCTAAGGAAAACTATCTTGAAGACAGTGAGACAACCCCAAAGTCCTGTCTTGGTTTAGTGTTTGAGTTACTGGCCACAACCGCTTGCACAAGCTATTCAAACTCACTGTCTGAATTAGTTTAGTTTCTTGAGTCTCAGCTCCAAGCTGAAAGACATCGACCAGTTGTGCTGCGACAAGAAGCGGAAGGACTGCGGAAGTCCCTGGAGCATTTAGATGCATACTTTTTGGTGCAACAAGCGTTGGAGGCTTTTAGCGCCAAATAGGACAACACTAATAAGATTGCTAACTTATTGCCAGCATGGTGGATACCCAGGATAACATTTCTTGAGCTCTTCTGAAGTTTTTTCAGTTATGGACTTGTTTTGCTGCTGCACTTTATTTGCACTGGTGGCCAATTTAGAGGGCCAGTGTATGTAATATGCTGCTTTGTTCCCTATATTTGCACTAGTGGAAAACTTTGATGCCCAGTGGATGTAATATGTGTAATAGCCGTAATAGCCTAGTGTTAGTTGCTTGCTTATTTATTTCCTTATTGTCTTGTTTAGTTGTTTGCTTGTAGTCACTATAGTTCTTTTTCCGTGTTTTTCTAGTGGCCACAATAAACTAGGTCACAATAACCATGGCAACACACGGACTGTTATGAGCATGGTCCTGCTACTTGTTGCAGTGACCATCGCCCTCCATGGGCTGTACGATCCATGGACCTTCCATGGGCCGTAGGATCCATGGGCCTTCTATGGGCTGTCTCATCTATGGGCCTTCTACGGGTCATATAATCGTTTCGCCAAACATGGGCAGTACTATTCGTGGACCAATGACGGACCACAAAATGGGCCATAAACGGGCTAGAGTGGAAATTGTCTGTTTTATGGCCCGGCCATAACGGGCCGTTAATATGCCGTAATTGATGAAGCTATGAAAACAGCCCAACATGTTAACGGGCCACAAACATGCCAACTGTAACCACAGGCTGAATTTGGCCCACAAGCAGAACATGCGAGTAACGGACCGTAAGGAATTGAATTCTGGAAATGACCCCAGGACAAATGGGCCCTTAGAAGGCAAAAAGTTAACATGAGCTGGAAACGGCCATGGACTATTGGGCCATTAATGGGTATAAAGCGATACACTGTTCATTACGGGCCAGTTTCACCACGCGCCGTTAATGGGCCAAGAGTTACAAAGGGACTCATATGGGCTGAAAGACTTCATGGGCATACATGGGCTGGAAGTTGCAACGGGCTGGAATCATACTAGACGGCCCAGATGACGCTACTGGGCCTAATTCAGATAAGCTGTAACGGGTCGTGACCTAGCGGGCTGTGAATGGGCTACATGCAAACAGGCCATTAACATGCTTTCCATGGGCCGGCCCGCTACCCTTTGAGCAAGTCAAACGGGCCGGCCTTTTCAGCGGAATGGGCCTCTGTTGGGCCATGCCACGTGTCGACGTATTATAGTCTCCTTCAGTCCAATGAGTGGATGACATATGTCCCAACGGTGAGGCGACAGGTGGTTCCTCTGGACATTGAGAATTTTACACGTGGGAAATCCCCATTGGTCCGGGCTGTTAACGGGTTATCAGAACCAAACCGGAACCCGATAGCTTAAGACAACCTATTACGGTGGATGCCATGTGTCGATTACCCTGGACGAAAGCAATTCTATGACGCGCGATTTATCGTCATGGAAGTGGACACTTCCGTGATGATAATTTTGGTAATGTCATGGAACACTTCTATGACATCATAGGTATGGCTATCTTGATTCTGTCATAAAATCGTTATGGATGTACATGTACGACAGAAAACGTGACCTACAATGACAAACTCGTATCATCACGGAAGTTTATTTTTTTGGTAGTGAAATGTGGTATGTCGTGGCTTGGAGATGGAGTTATTTTCCCTGCCACCCTGGTAGCAATTGAATCCACAAGGTTGGATGTCATACTGGGAATGGATTGGCTGACAAAGCATCAGGTCTGCACCAACTGTGCAAAAAGAGAAATTACATTAATAAACCCAGCAGGACAAGCAGTGCGGTTTGTTGCTCGCAGAACCATGCCTAAAAAGGAGATGATTTCCACAGCTGTAACCTCAGGCATGGAATTAATCCCAGTGGTCAGCGAGTTTCCAGACGCATTCCCTAAAGAATTGCCAGGAATGCCACCAGATCGTGAGCCCGAGTTTGCTATTCATCTCGTGCTAGGGAGAACACCCATATACAAGAAGTATTACCGAATGCCTTCATCCGAGCTAGTTGAGCTTAAGAAGCAGCTAGATGAGATGCTCAATAAATGTTACATCCGCCCCAATTCTTCACCATGGGGATCACCTGCCATATTTGTGGACAAGAAAGATTGTAGTCTTCGGATGTGTGTTGACTATCACTAGCTCAATGATGTCACTATAAAGAACAAGTACCCGCTCCCCAGGATTGATGATTTGTTTGATCAACTGAATGGAGCCCAAATATTCTCCAAGATCGATTTGAGAACCGGGTACCATCAACTCAAAATCAAGAAGATATTCCTAAGACCGCATTCACCACTCGCTACAGTCTATATGAGCATATTGTCATGTCTTTCGGTCTGACAAATACCCTTACCTTCTTCATGTATATGATGAACAAAGTGTTCATGGACTTCTTGGACAAGTTCATGGTGGTCTTCATCGATGATATCCTCTGTATCTAAAGGAGAAGAAGAGCATAAACAACACCTCCGATCAGTATTGCAAAGGCTCCGTGATCACCAGTTATATGCAAAATTCAGCAAGTGTGAATTATGTCTTAAGAAAGTAGGATTATTGGGGCATATTCTCTCCACCGAAGGAATTGCGATGGATCTAAGTGAAGTCAAGGATGTGCTAAAACGGCTGTGACCGAGATGAGAAGTTTTCTGGGGCTTGCTGGTTATTACCGTCGATCATTGAAGGCTTTTCCAAGATTAGTAAACCAATGACAGAGTGGCTCAAGAAGGACCAAAAGTTCATATGGTCTGCGGACTATGATAAGAGCTTTAATGAATTGAAGACTCATTTAACATCAGCACCTGTGTTAATGCTTCCAGATATTTATCGAAGCTTTGACGTGTATTGTGACGCATCCAAAAGAGGCCTAGGGTGCATGCTCATGCAAGATGACAAGGTTATGGCCTACGCATCCAGACAGCTATGACCACATGAGGGAAACTATCCTACTCATGACTTGGAGCTAGCAGCAGTTGTGCATGCCTTAAAATTTTGAGGCATTATCTCACCGGCAAGCAGTGCCAAATATTCACCGATCTCAAAGGCCTCAAGTACATATTCACTCAATCCGATTCAAATCTCTGACAAAGAAGATGGCTTGAGTTGGTCAAAGATTATGAGCTCGGTATAATTACCACCCGGGTAAGGCTAATGTGGTTGCCGCTGCTCTTATCGCACACCAGCCATATTAAATGCATTAATGGAATCTTTGCCTCCCGAGCTACAAGAAGAAATAGCCCAGCTCAACCTGACCATTGAGGAGGCAGACTGCACCACTATGTTGGAAGTCACTCCCACTCTTGAGGAAGAGATCCGCAAGGCCCAGGAAGAGGATCCATTCCTGCAACACCATGTCACACGAATGCAAGACGACAAGACTCAAGATTTCCGGATGGATGAGCAAGGTGTCGGCATTCTGGGAACGAGGGTCCCTAGACTTGCCTGCCTGCTTCCTGCGACGTGGCTCAAGCGGTGGCCCAGTACGGCCCATCTTCATAAACTCAAGGTCAAGACCCCCGCGAGGGGCCAAGCCTCACGGGGCGGATGATGCAAGGCTTCCTCAAGGGCGGCCTCACTAGGCAGGCTCACAAGGAGGCGGAGAGATCAAGGCAGGGGTACCTCGCGAGGTGCCCATGATGCAGGCCATGACGATCGAGACCAGGCGGGCGCCGGCCTACGCAGTGTCCTTGTTTCCTCTTTGGTGCAAAGGGGGCAAGCGCAGGCGCGGAGTACCAAGGCATCAAGCAAAGGCATCAAGCAAAGGTTACGAGACCAAGACCAACAGAGCGGCAGGATGGAGGTCACCGTGGAGCCCAAGACGGCGTCATCGCCAGTGCCTTTGGCAGCCGAAGACCAACTTTAGTCAGGATAACTTGTACTAGATGTTCCCCTTCAAAATGGCCGTTGTTGGCGCCCTTCCCGCTCAATATTTGGGAAGAGGATCAGGTCCTCTATATATAGGGATATCCATCACAGTAGAGAGCATCTGGATCTCGCCTAGAGCCAACAGGGACGGAGCAATACCTCTCCAAGCACACCACCATAAGAACACCCCTCGCGAGGCTGTTCTTCCTCTATACTGTTCATCATCGGCCCCAGAGGCAATCCACCACACCACACACTGGATTAGGGTATTACACCACAACGGTGGCCCGAACCAGTATAGACCTTGTGTCCCTTGTGTAGTTCATCGTGTAGCTTATATTCGCAGCGTGGCGTTGGGACGTGGATCGGTAGGGGGAAGATCTTCTCGTGCACCCCAGAGTTTGAACCTTATGGGTTTTGCCGGAACCTGATATCTGACATTTGGCGTGCTAGGTAGGGGAGAGCCAGAATCTTTCCTCCATTGTTCCGTGTTCGACCGTTCGTCGCATCCATGGCTGACGCTCGCCGAGCTCGTGTCGAGCTTCGGGCTGCTCTCGCTGCCCGCGTCGCCCAGACGGCCCCCGTCGCTCTCCGTCGCCTGCCGCCAACATCGTCACCGTCCCGGCGGTGAACGAGCAGCAGGCGTCGTCACTGCAACCCTCGGTGCGGTGAGAAGGCCGCACCGCCACTCCGTCGTTGAGTCCAGCTGGTTCATCATCTCATTCCCATCGCGCTCCTACGGACGTGCATGCTTCGTTGCTCCTGGCACGCGAGCTCCTGCACTACCGCCCCGTCGACGACCTCTATGAGGAGTGGCTCGCTCGCATCACCGAGCTCGTCAGTGCCGTAGGGGGTTCCCCTGCGCCGTCCCTCTCGCTGCCTCGCCCTCTGTCCTGCATGGGTGATGCAGCTCAGGAGGTGCCTCCCCCACCTCCTCCCCAAGAAGGCGCCCTGGCTCCATGGTGCGTGGCCCCTGGACGAGACCCACCACGTCCAGCGCCCGCACGGCAAGAAAGGAGCTGCCAAAAATCCCTTGTCCCCAAGAAGGTGCTCGCGTGCTCCCTGCTCCAGCACGTCATGACCGCATCCCTGCACCAGCACATCAAGACCCCGTGCTGCCCCTAGCGGTAGCGCACGGGAATCCCCAAGAGCAAGCCCCGCGTCAGCAAAGGGCTCCGGTGGCCACCGCAGGCTGCCCCGTGGAGTTCCTGCAGCTCTACAGGTTGGGCATCGAAGCGGCCAACGGAGACGAGAAGGTCATGGCGAATTGGTTTCCCATGGCGCTCAAAGATGGTGCCCGCACCTGGCTCCTGAACCTCCCTCCCGGCACAATCTCCTCTTGGGACGAGATGCGCACCCGCTTCATCGCCAACTTCCAGGGCACTCGCGATCGTCCTCCAGTCGTGGGTGACCTGCGCCGCATCAAGCAGCAACCTGGAGAGACCCTGCAGAAGTACATCCATCGCTTCAACAGCACCCGCCTCAAGATTCCCAAGGTGACCGAGGAGGCCATCATCTCAGCGTTCTCTGATGGCGTCCGCGACGTCAAGATGAAGGAGGAGCTGGCAATCCACGAGGATCTGTGCACATCTCTAGAGCTATTCAACTTGGCGACCAAGTGCGCAAGGGCTAAGGAGGGGCGCCTCTCCCTTCTCGAGCTCCTAGCTGCTGACCCAGAAGAGAAGAAAGCCAAGGCCAAGGATGTGAAGCACATAGGAGCAACCGTGCTCACAGCAGAGCCAGACACGAAGCACGGCAGGAACTAGCCGGAGTCGTCCAAGGGCAGCCGGTACTGCATGTACCACGACCTCCACACCCACAACACCAATGAATGCCAAGAGCTCAGGGTCGAGCGAGAAGGACGTATTGGTCGACGCCCTGAGTGCAACGATCGGGGCTACGGCCGAGGAGGAGGAAGAGGTGGAGGACGATGGGACGACCGAGGCCCTCGCCAAGGGTGGCGTGACCGACCTCGCGAGGACCGCTGGCAGGACCAGCCTCGCAAGGGGGCTTGGAGGGATCAGCCTCGTGAGGATCGCCCGCAGGGGAACGCAGGCCTTCCTCCTCCGCCACCGCCGCCAAGAAGAAATGATGACCATCATCAGGACAAGGGGGCTGGGGGCTTCTAGGAGCCACGGTCTATCGTTTGCATCCTGGGTGGTGCTCAAGTCCCAGCCTCTCAGCGCATCTTCAAGCAGCTTGCTCGCGAGGTGAACGCAGTCCTCCCCACGCTCGAGGCCATGCGCCCTCTCAGGTGGTCCACGTGCGCCATCACGTTCAGCTCAGCGGATCAGATCAAGTGTGCGGCTACAGCCGGTGTCCTCCCAATGCTCTGTTCTCCAGTCTTCAGCAATGTGCAAGTCACCAGGACCCTCATCAATGGCGGTGCAGGGATCAACACTCTGTCCGTCAAGACGTTCAACAACCTCCAAGTGCCATATGACCAGCTTCAACCGACCAAGCCTTTCTCAGGAGTCACTGACGGCTCCACCACTCCAATAGGGCAGGTCCGCCTCCCTGTCACCTTCGGGCAACGCAAAAACTACCGTACCGAGCTCATCGACTTCGACATTGCCCACATTCTCCTGCCATACAACGCCATCCTCAGGTATCTAGCCCTAGCCAAGTTAATGGCAGTGACTCACCATGCATATAATGTCCTCAAGATGCCGGGAAGAGGCTGAGTCATCACAGTCCCCTGCGAAGAGAAGGATGCAGTGTGCTCTCTCGAGTGTGCCTTCCAAGATGCATCAGTTGAGGACCCAGACAGCAAGAGTGGGAACCTTCCCGAGGCAGTTCCTAAGAAGAAGAAGACGTCACCCAGCTCAAGGCCTCAGGAGGCAGGCATCTCCGGAAGTACCGCGTCAGGATTTGCGCCCGTGCAAGGGGCGCCTCCCTTTGTCGCATAGGAAGGCGCGCCGGCGCCCTCCTCGGGCAAGGCTCGGGGGCTCTCTCCAGGAGGGCCTCTGAATTTGCCAAGATCACGAGGGAGGCGCTCGGGCACCACTTTGAGGCATGCTTCATGGCACGTTTCCCTCAGGAAGGCATGAGGCAAGGAGGTCCAAACCCTCAGGAGTTCATCACCAAGGTCACTCAGGAGCTGCAGGAATCAAGAGTCATGCACGGCGATCGCTGCCTGCCCGGCGTAGCTCCCCATCCAGACGAGGATGGCGGGTTGCACGTCTGCATCGACTACCCAGGGCTCAACCGAGCCGCGTCTCAGGAGCGTTTTTGGCCTTCGCGCGTGGGACGTTACGAGGGTCCACCACGCAGCTACGTTTGCATGCCTTTCGGCCTGCCGAACGCGGCTGCTGCTCACCATCGCCTGATGCGGAGCATTCTGGAGACTTAGGAGGCTAGGCACTGCACGTTCCTGGCGGAGATGAAGATGGACCTTGAGGAGCCGCCCGGACCCCCAGAGCCTCCCGAGGCTCAGGGCTCCGATGGCTCGCGAGGATCGGCTTCTTCACCATGCGTCGTCAGCTACTCCAACACCCTCTCTGCAATGATATCAGGTGACATCTTTCGAGTTTCATTTCAGCTGGGAGCGCCCTCAGGGCTGCATTATTCCCAGGTCACGTGGGTCCGTCCCTGTGGCATGTATCCGTTTTTCTTATGTCTTTAGTTTACCTTGTTGGGGGCGCCCCTCGGGCTGCATCATCCCCAAGCCGCTCGGGCCTGACCCAGTGGCATGTATCCCTTCCTGCATCTATCTAAGTTGGTTTGCCTTCATGCTTAACCTGCCTGTGATAATCGCCTTCTCGATTGACATCTGCCCTTGGAGTCGCTCACACTGGCATGGCGCTTGCGCATGGGTCCGTCCCTGCAACATCGACAAATCTGAATGGTCGAGCTCTGGCCGCGGCAGCCCCGCAAAGCGCTACCTCACCAGGCCCTCAGTGCCCTCATCACTCCCTCGGAGCAACCAATGGCTGGCTGGCAATCGTAATGGCAGTCCTTTCTTCCCTCGTGTTGGTTTACAGGGTTCACCTAAGGAATAACGTGGGGGCGTCGTGAGCTCTCTCTCTCTCTCTCTCTCTCTCTCTCTCTCTTACCCGTGCGATCCGCTCGCGTGTTAAAAGGGGGGCTCCTGAGCATCGTGACTCGGGAGCTCTTACTGGCTCTCCAGCCCTCACCCCTGGCCTTGTCCACGGCATTGCGACCTGGCATACCAGCGGCGTCTGAGCTCGCTCGAGGGCCGGGACCTGAGGACGTAGAGCACGAAGGAGAGTGCGGGGAAGGGAGGAGAAGCTCACGAAGGCCTGACCCAGTGACATCCCAGCTGCCGACACGCAGGTCTGGCACCTCGCGAAGGAACGGCCCCAAGCTCATGAGATAAGTCACGCTCCTGGAACATCTAATCGATGCGATACCAAACCCTCACTTAATGCGGCTTTGTGACGGCAACGTTGCCTTCCTTTCTCACCCAGCGGCGGCTGCTTGAGCGCTAAAGGGGACATCCTGAGCATCGCACCTCAGGGGCTCTTACTGGACCTCGGGCCGCTCACCTCCTGGCCTTGACCACTGCATCGCGACCTGGCATACCAGCGACGGCTGAAGCCTGCTGGGGACCGGGACCTATCAGCGTAGAGCACCAGGTCGTCGTGAGGTTAGAAAGGGGGAACCGAGCTGGAATAAAACAAGCATCTTGCACTACTTCACGATAAGGATAATATCAACAAAAGACACAACAGACGCTTTACATGCCCCCACGGGGTACTTCCTCGGTTCCTCACAGGAAACAAAAGATGCAAATCCTAAGGAGCCCTGACTACATGTGTCTCCATGGCCGACGCCATCATCAACAGTGGGCCACAACGCCGGCGCCAACCCCATCCAGATCAGTCGCGCCAGCGGCCTGAGGCGGCTGCCTTGCTCCGGGCGCGGCGTGAGCTCAGGGGCTCGTAGCTATCGTCGCTCGTCTCCGGAGTCGCAAGAAGCTCGGGAGAGTTGCTGGACTCCCCAACATCGCTGCTGCTGCCGGAGGAGCCGTTGGGGAAGCGGGTGGCAGGCCTAGCCCTTGCCACGTCGATGTCCTAGCTGCCTCCTCTGGGGCAGTACTCCAGCCGGCGTCCTTCCACATCAAAGACTATAAAGAGCATCAAGGAGGCGCCATCGTATTCAAAATAAATCACAAAGGCGCCCCCTGTTCGGTAGACACGGGCGATCTCGCCCGAGCCTCGGGTCATGTAGACCTTGCCCGGGGCAACGACCTCAGCCTCCCCTCCGGTCGCGGGGGTACCGCAGTCGGCGTGCTGCAGCCACAGCTCAAGTGGTCCCCTCAGTAGCGTCTCGAAGGCAAAGGAAGGAGGAAGGCGTATCCAGGAGCTCGGGGGCATGGCGGCATGAAGTACAAGCTCGCGAGTGGAATCCGCGGCATGAACTCCAGGAGCAAAGATGCAAAGCGCCGTTGAGGGAGTCCTGGATTAGGGAGTATCCGGACAGCTGGACTATATACATCGTCCGGACTATTGAAGCGTGAAGATACAAGACTCAAGACTTCGGCCCGTGTCCGGATGGGACTCTCCTTTGCGTGGAAGACAAGCTTGGCGATCAGGATATTGTGTTTCCTTCCTTGTAACCGACTCCATGTAAACCCTATCCATATCCGGTGTCTATATAAACCGGAGAGGTTGGTCCTTAGAAGGCCGATCACAATTACAATCATACCATCATAGGCTAGCTCTTAGGGTTTAGCCTCCATGGTCTCGTGGTAGATCTACTCTTGTACTACGCATATCTTCCATATTAATCAAGCAGGAAGTAGGGTTTTACCTCCATCGAGAGGGCCCAAACCTGGGTAAGCATCGTGTCCCTCGCTTCCTGTTACCATCAGCCTGAGACGCACTGATCAGGACCCCCTACCCGAGATCCACAGGTTTTGACAGCGACATTGGTGCTTTCATTGAGAGTTCCTCTGTGTTGTCACTACAGGGCTTGATGGCGCCTTCAATCGTCAACAACACGGTCCAGGGGGAGACTTTTCTCCCCGGACAGATCTTCGTGTTCGGCGACTTCGCAATACGGGCCAATTCGCTTGGCCATCTGGAGCAGATCGATAGCTACGCCCCCGGCCACCAGGTCAGGTTCGGAAACTTGAACTACACAGGGATATTCGCGGAGACTTGATCTTCGACGGATTTAGGCCTGCGCCAGGAGCACGGAACAGTCACGACGAGCACGGCTTAGACCGGCTTTCGAACGAAGCTCGGGTTATCACCCCTGCAGTGGCCCCGGACCTAAATCCGGAGCACGCTGCGTCACCTGAGGACGGAGGGATGGGCCCCGCCCCGTGGGCCGCACACTCATTGGCGGTGGAGCCAAACACAGGTCCCGCCTCGATGGAAACTTGTGACTCCGGACCCCCAGACTCATATCCGGTTGTTGGTTCCAGTCCGCGCACTCTCGAGCCAACTGAGCCAGGTTGGGCTCCGATAATGGAGTTTACCGCTGTGGATATCTTCCAGCACTCGCCCTTTGGCGACATGCTGAACTCGTTAAAGTCCCTCTCTTTGTCAGGAGGCTCTTGGCCGAACTATGTCCGCCTCGAGTGGGGAGAAGACGACAAAGGAATTCGTTGCCCACCCACCACCCACTTCATCGCCACGGTTGATGATTTAACCGACGTGCTTGACTTCGACTCCGAAGGCATCGACGGTATGGAC
Organism: Triticum dicoccoides; assembly: GCF_002162155.2. Classification (NCBI taxonomy): domain Eukaryota; kingdom Viridiplantae; phylum Streptophyta; class Magnoliopsida; order Poales; family Poaceae; genus Triticum; species Triticum dicoccoides. The sequence continues at coordinate 564,330,138 of NC_041393.1, read as the reverse complement.
GACGATGCAGGAGAAGATTCAGAATCTCTGGGGCACTGGACTACTACCTCCTCAAACAATATATACATGGTGGACACGCCCAAGGAGGACGATGGTGGCAATCCGAAAGATAAAACCCCCAGGCAAAAGCCAAAACGGCGACGCAGACGCCGCTCAAAGTCCAGCAACAGTAAAAATAGCGACAAGAGCACAAGAAGGATCGACATACCAGTAAACTCCGAAGGCAATAACGACCATGAGGACCCAGCGATGGAGCAGGACGAGCCAGGTCACGCCGAACCAAGTTCAGAGCAGATGCCAGATCACAATGATCTAGAGGAACGAGTTCATCAGACCGGCCCAGGACAAGAAGACAGTCCAGACGATGATGCATTCATCATTCCAGAAGAACGCGTGGAACAAGATAACCTCCACAGAAAACGTATGGCCACAGTGAGAAGTCTAAAGAAGCAGAAGCAACGGCTCAAAGCCGCACAGGAAACACTCAATCGCAGATGGAATAAGGTGCTAGACACTGAAGAAAGATATGGCGACGATCGCCATACAAAGAGCTATCCAAAACGCAAGCTACTGCCAGAATTTGACGACGAGGCCGCTCCACCAAAGACTAATGCGACCAGGAGGCCCAATGTACCGCTCTCTAACCACACTAGAACGACTACCGATGTCGCGCACGATCTACGTGAGCATCTGGATAAGAAAGCCGGCGCGGCCAGGTCTATCTACGGATCTAAAGGACACACCCCAGCGAGGGACTATGGTCACCAAAACGATGATACAAGCCAAATACCAGTTCGGAATAAACACCGGACACAACAACAGCCGACTGCATGCCACATCACGTCCAGATACAGAGGCGCTGCTCACCCCCTGTGCTTCACCGAAGAAGTACTGGACCATGAATTCCCACAAGGTTTTAAACCTGTGAACATAGAGTCATACGACGGAATGACAGACCCGGGGGTCTGGATCGAGGATTTTATCCTACATATTCACATGGCTCGTGGGGGTGACCTCCATGCCATCAAATACCTTCCCCTAAAGTTGATAGGACCAGCTCGACACTGGTTGAAGAGCCTCCTCGAAAATTCAATTGGGAGTTGGGAGGAACTTGAGGACGCTTTCAGGGCCAATTTTCAAGGGATTTATGTCCGGCCTCTGGATGCGGACTACTTAAGCCACATAATCCAACAGCCCAGAGAGTCCGCCCGCAAGCTTTGGAACAGATTCCTCACTAAGAAGAATCAAATTGTCGATTGTCCGGATGCCGAAGCCTTAGCGGCATTCAAACACAACATTCGCGACGAGTGGCTCGGCAGACAACTCGGCCAAGAAAAGCCAAGGAAAATGGCAGTCCTAACAAGCCTTATGACCCGCTTTTGCGCGGGTGAAGATAGCTGGCTAGCTCGTAAAGGCACCAGCGACCCCAGCACATCCGAAATAAGGGATGGCAACGGGAAGCCACGGCGTAATAAAAACAAACGCCAAAACAAGGAAGAGAGCCCGGGTAACACAACGGTTAATGCCAGATTCAGGGGCTCTCGACCTGATCAGCAAAAGAAGCCATTTAAAGGCAGTAAAGAGGGACCGTCCGGTCTGAATAGAGTCCTAGACAGACTATGCCAAATTCATGGCACCCCTGACAAACCTGCGAACCACACGCACAGAGAGTGCTGGGTCTTCAAGTAGGCCAGCAAATTAAATGCCGAACACGAGGGAAGGGAAACACCAAGTGAAGACGAGGATGAACCTCGCCAGCCAAACACTGGGGGACAGAAAAAATGCCCGCCAGAGGTTAAAACGGTGAACATGATCCACGCGACTCACACGTCCATGAGAAGGCACGAACGCGCGCATAGAGACGCGCGCGATATAGAGCCCATCGTACCCACACCTAACTATTGGATGTCTTATCCGATCACCTTCGATCACTTGGACGGCCGAACAAGTATTCGGCGCGGAGGATCAAAGGACTTGGTGCTTGACCCAATAATCGACGGATACCGTCTCACCCGTGTCCTCATGGACGGCGTCAGTTGTCTCAATTTAATATATGAGGACACTGTCTGCAGGATGGGGATAAACCCATCCAGAATTAGCCAAAGCAACACCGCCTTTGAAGGGGTGATACCAGGCGTTGAAGCCTACGGCAGGGGCTCCGTCGTACTGGAGGTAACATTTGGCTCCACAGGCAATTCCAGAAGCGAAGAACTACTCTTCACCATCGCACCCTTCCAAAGCGGCTATCATGCATTGCTTGGAAGAACAGCCTTCGCCCGCTTCAACGCATTACCGCACTATGGCTACCTTATACTCAAGATGCCCGGTCCACGTGGCGTCATCACCATTAACGGAATCACAGAGCGCTCTTCACGCGCAGAGGAACACGCGATGGCCCTAGCGGCCGGACTATAAGCGGCCTCCAATATCAGAAAACATGACTGGTCATTAAGACCACAGACACGGTTAGACGAGTCCGGTAGCCCGGACAAAATTGAACCAGGGCACCGTATATGTACTCCCATAGCGGACACAAGGGGCTATAAGTATTTAATACAGCCCCACACTTGGCTCAACCTTATTGGCAGGCCAACATCTTACACTTTTACTATCCATCGCATACTTACGTTGTACTCTCCTACGAGTTTTCTTTTGTCCACAGACAACGTTCGCGCGATACCCTTCTAGGATATGGCACAATGGAGACAAAGGCGTAGACGTGCAACAGGGCCCTGTTCAACAGGTTTCTTTTTAGATTAAGCCCCTGTGTAAACCTTTTCTATTGCCTCTTGTTGTTTAACCATCCCATGGGTTCCATACCCACAGAGGATACTCCCGTTATTGGCATTTCGCCACGACAGATTAAAGCACGTACCTGGAAACACAAGGTTTATAATAAATGGGCCTTCTTGAGCCCATCTTCTGTTATAAAGTCCGAATACCTTCGGGAGTGTTCGGCGTCATGAGTTTGGCCTTATATGCATCAGCTCCGAATCATGTCTTTGGTCAAATATTGGGTTTGCCCGGCTCCTGGGTTTGCCGCCTTACGTTCCGTCATTATTGGCTAAGGCGGCCAAAGGAGAACTACTGCGATTGTGCCCTGGTTATTCCGGATGAGCACCTCAATAGAGAAAGCCGAAAACTAACTGTCATGATACAACGAGAGACTGATCAACCACTCGAAGACTCACCGAAATCTTTAGGATTCCTCCGCATTAACGAAGGGCCATTTCCCGGCCATGTACATACACGCCCGTATTCGGATGCACGCGAAGGTACCAGGGGCTACATAGTAGCCCCAATGTTAGACTCCCATGGCTAAGCGAAAGTGTTACAGCTATATAGTCTGGTTGCCTAGTTCGATGTGCGATCACCTCCTTAATGGACCAAGACGTTGGATCAAGTGTGATTAAGCATATTTTTCGCGAACACCCCCGCATTGTATGCGTGGGGGCTGAAGCCAACGACTGCTAACTTTCGGATTACATATATAAACACTATTCTGATCACGGGATCAAAATAATATTCTGATCACAACATGAACTTCCCGAGTAACGCGCCTGACCTTTCCCGAGTACAAGGTTGAACTTCAGCTAAAAAGTGTCCAAATGGGGCTTGCGATACACCGTTGGAAAGCTATGAACACCAGTATCATGACCCAAGTTGAATTTTTGGCAAAATGTAAGCGGTTTAAGAGCAGTTTTAAAAACCCTTTTTCCTTCATACAAAAAACGTGAATCGTATTTTCGATCGCATTTCTAAACCATTTATCGGAATGATGCAAATAATATGGCATTTGAAAGCTGCTGCAAAACCGCTCCTTCCACATGCTGAAAGTTTTCTCTAATTCCTTATGGTTAAAGAGTAATTTGGAAAATCGTAAAATTTCGCAAACCAAACAGCCGAGTTCGTATTTTCGATGGCATTTCTAAACTGCTAACCCAATTGAGGCAAATGATATGGCGTTGGAAAGCCTATGAAAATGCGCTACTTTTTCATGTTGAAAGTTTTTTCTAATTTTGAATGGTTTAAAAGAAATTTAGAAAACAATACAAGTTTTAGCGAATTTGTATTTTCGAGCTAATTTTTTAACCGTATGTCCGAATGCAGCAAATGATATGGCATTGGAAAGTTTTTTGTATCTATTATTTATTCCAATTCTTTATGGTTTTAAGTTAGCTTTGAAAGTAACAAAAAACATATTTTCACCGTATTTTCTACAAACTTTAACGGAATGGCGCAAATAATATACCGTTGAAAAGCTACAGAAAATGTGAAACTTTTTCATGTTGATGGTTTTGTCTGATTCCTAGCAGTTTTCAAGTAATTGAGAAAATGGCGGGATCATTCGTTCTGCCTTTATCGCGAAACTGATTCTTCTAAAATGCACCGCGTGATGACTTGAACTTCTCGGCATGTCTACTTGAACTTCACTCTGTTTTTCACGTGCTTTTTTATCTCGTATATCTCCATACACTACTTGTAGCTCTCCATCCACTCACCGGAATTGAGCAAGTGATATACCGATGGAAAATTGATGTAAACACGCAAGTTTGCCGTGTTGATCATTTTTTCATACTCGTGACGGTTTTAAAAAAATTCCTGTGAAATTCATTCAGTGTAGTAGTTGAACTTCTTGTTGTTTTCACGTTGAACTTTTGTGACACATTTTCATTTGTAACTTTCTCATCCATTTCATCAGTGTTACACAACTGATATTCTTTTTGTACAAATCTCTCTCACAATATTTTTTTTAACTTTATCCGACCGAGGAGTTTAACTTACACAAATGATATTCCTGCCATTTTGAAGTAAATTAGAAAATGACGAGATCATGATTTCTGCCTTCATCGCAAATGAGAATGCACTGCGGAAGTAGTTGAACTTCTCGGGCATGTCTGTTTAAACTTCACTCGGTTTTTGACGTGCCGTATTTTGCACTACGTGAAGTAGTTGAACTTCTGGGGCATGTATGTTTGAACTTCACTCCATTTCACTTTATTTTGTATTTTTCTTATATGAAATACACACCATGTAGTACGTTAACTTCCGATTGTTATCAGTTTGAACTTCTCTCTGGTTTGAGAGAATTATTTTAAAACACAAAAAAAAATATTTTTTATGTATTTTTGGACATCTAAATACACGGTGAACCTCTCTCACAATTTTTTTTGAACTTTTCCTGGCCAAGCAATTAAACTTCTAGCAACCATTGTTTTCCTTTATGAGTTGTTTTTAAAAGTGCAAAAAATGGCGTTGTGTTTTTATTTTTTGAACAGGTAAATCCTAGGTTTTATTAAACTCTGAACTTCTCTGTTATTTGAATTTGAACTTCACCTTTTTATTTTATTTTGAGTAAAGAATTGTATTAGATTTTTATACGGAAAAAATCTAACATGGAAATACAAGGTGAACTTCTCTCGCAAGAATTTTTGAATTTCGCCGGACAGAGCACTTGAACTTCTTTCAACAAACCTTTTAAGTTTTTATTTTTCTACACTTTTATTCTCACCTGAAATGAATTCTTCGCAGTACTTCAACTTCTCGTTGTTTTCACTATGAACTTCTGTCACATTTTTTGTGTACATCGAATTACGCGTTATAGAAGCTCGGACGCCATTTTTTGTACACAATTTTTTTGAAATAGAGCATACCATATACCCATTGGAAAGTTGTTGAATAGAAGAAACTATTTTCATGTGCATCATTTTTGTTTCAAATTTGTAATGGATTGAAAGAATTAATTTCAAATAGAAAATGCAAAAAAAATTGTGTGTTTTTGCACAAGTACATGGTGAATCTCCTTTACAAGAATTTTTGAACTTTCATTGACCGACGACGTGAACTTCTAGCAAAAGTATTTTTTAGACTTTGCCTCTTTATTTTACTTTTATATGAAACACACTCCATGTTGTCATTGAACCACTGGTTGTTTTCACCTTGAACTTCTCTATGTTTTCTTACCAATAACTCCTAAAACACTCATTGAAATTGAGTAATAGATATACCATTAGAAAGCCACCGAAGAGGTCTAACCTCACTTATTGAGCATTGGAGTTTTCTTTTCAAAATTCATCGCCCTTTATGAGTTGTCTTCAAAAAGGCAAAAAATGACATTGTTTTTTTTGTTTTTCGAACATGTAAATCCTAGGTCTTAATATACTTTGAACTTCTGTGTTATTTTAGTTTGAGCTTCACATTTTTCATTTTCGAAGACCTGTTTTTTATTTTTAAATAAATATTAAATTTGACTATTTGTTTTTAGTTTGAACTTCATGGGTGATTCTTCAATAATGACGGATATGTGTGTTTTATAAAAAATGGTAAAATCCTATATTTTCTAATAAACATTGATCCACTTCATTATTTTAGTTTGAACTTCAAGTTTTTTAAAGCATGGAAGATTCTTTTTAAACTTTTCTTAGGCATTTCTTTTATTTTAATTTGAACTTCTTCATTTTATGCTTTAGTAATGAGAAAAGAATCTGAGTTATAAACATTGAACTTCTTTGGTATTTTAATTTGAACTTCTTAGTTTTATTCATAGCAGAAAATATGGTTTTTAAATAAGCATCAAACAATTTTTTAATTGAACTTCATACTTTTATTTTTCCTAGGAATATAAAGAATTTGGTGAAGCTTGTTTTGTTCTAGGTCTATAAACATCAAACTACTTTTGTTATTTTGAATTGAACTTTTTTGTTTTATTTTTTAGTAATGGAAGAAATCTGAGTTTCGCTATAAACATTGAACCTCTTCATTTTTTATTTTGAACTTCCGGGTTTCTTTAGAAAAGGGGGAAACCTGTGTTTTCCGTTAACATCGAGCTACTTTTTTCATCTGGACTTCTTTGTTTTATTCTTTAGTAGCGGGAAAATTTTGAGCTTTATAGTAAAACATCGATCTGGTATGTTTATCTTATATGGACTTCTAGTTTATTAGAAACAAGGGAAATCTGTCTTCTACTTAAACTTTTTTGAACTATTTTTGTTATTTTAATTTGACCTTCCACTGTGAGATATTCTGATGGTGTGTTCTTCTTTTTTATTCGAACGTGTTGCAATGAATATTTTTAGGTTTCATTTTATTACTTTCCCTCATCCGAACTTGTGATGTTGGCACACGAACACACACAAAACACATTTTTCGCCTGTGATTTTTGCATACTACATTTGTTTTATAAGATATTCTGCATACTAAATTTTTTCTTGTGGTGGAGGTACTAAGGTATTAAGACAAGCACCTTGTGTGCTACGGAGGACATGCATGCACAAGGCACATGAATAAGAATAGTATTAAAACATTTTGTTTGCAAATCAAGCGAAAAAAATAAACTCTGCATACATGAAGTCATGCGTCCAATACCCACAATGAAATAATAATGAGTCAAAGTAATTTCATAAATGTGCACAATAGCATGGACCCCATGGATTATGTTCAGTGGTCGCTCCCACTGCAGAATGCATAACAAAAATTATAATACAGAACAACAGTGGTTAAGCAATAAAGATTCAAGCCTTTTCAATTATTGCAATGTACATGTTCAGAGATTTTTCACCAGCAATTTTTCTAGTGTGCTGCCATCTGAAACTTTGGGTCTAGTTGTAAACACACGCTTCAGACTTCATAGACCATCAACTAACTAATGGGAGCGATCAAACTTTCAGGTACTGTATAGAAAACACACACCAAATGGAGGGATATGCAATGCAAGGACTCACACATTCACACAGTTTTACTGTCGCAAACCCGGCCAGCAAACGTGAGTACATTTGCACCCACGCTGAGATCTTAACTGAACTTTTTGGCCAGTGATACTTGGACGTCTCAGAGAAACTACTAGATGAACTTCGATCAGTGTCAAAAACCACACGTTGCACGCGCACATCTCACCAGGAGGCCTACGGCCGCGTCACAAGGTAGGTTGAGCTACAACTGCGGCTTGCAAGGAGCCATGGCTATGACCACTCTGATTGCGACAGGGATGAGCAAGATGCTGGGATCCAGCTTACCTCGCGCGGTAGTGGTGAACGGCGGTAACTGGAATCGTTGGACTGCAGCGGCGGGGTGGAGCTGGAGGATGCGGCCGTGGCAGCACACTAGAAAAATACACAAGTATCTGAAACAGGCACGTTCCAAGGAAAAGCCTCAACAATAGTAGCACTAGGCACTAGCAATCACACAGGCTACCTACGGATGCACACTGAGCCGCTGCATGCACGCACACCACTCGCATACACAACACATAGGAAACGCACGGCATGCCAACACGCATGCACACGACCACGCTCACCGCCTCCGCATGCAGCATCACACACACACACCTTCGTGCAGGTGCTGCGTGCTAGAGAAGGGGCGGCCTCAGGGACGATGAGGCACTGGCGGGAGGACGACCTGGGAACATGGTCGATGATCGGCGACAGGCGCTCATACGAAGTATTCCTTCCAGGCATGGATCTGTCGTACTGCTGTCAGTTATTTTGTTGAACTGATACAGGAGAACTCCAGCAAATATTTTTTGGAAATATACTGAAGAAACGCAGCAGTTTTTGGCTGCAATAAGTGTTGTTGTCCTTACTGACGACGCATCCCCGGATGGATCGTTGGAGGACAGAACGAGAGGGAGAGGCCGTTGTCCGCGTCAGCGACGTGCTGTGGTTGGGGACGGAGTAGATCACCAGAGCAGCAGCACCTCCCACGCGCTAGCGCTCCGTTGGATTCGTGGCCTCCCAATGTCCTTGACGCAGTAGGTAGCCAAGGGTGACGACGTCGGTGAGATGTCCTTCGCTTTTGAGCAGTTCGTCGGGTGATGGGGCTGAATTGGTGGTCGGACGCGTGGATCTTGTCGGCTGGCCAGGGGCGCAGGGTGCAGGGGGGTCGAACTGACGTGGCTAGCCAGGCTGAACTTCACAGGAGCCTACCTCCGCGGATGAGAGGGCAGAATGGAGGACGCCACCATGGATGCACCGTGCGCGGGGGAAGGAGGAGGAACGAGAGGGAGGAGGCCGTTGTCCGCGTCGCGCTTGGGGACGGAGGCTCGCCGGAGCAGCATCGCCGTGAGCAGCCGCCGGATCCAGTGGCTAGCGCTCAGATCGGCGGCCATCGACGATGCCTTGTAGATGGCCGAGGGCGGCGGCGTGGGTCCCGGCGGTGACGGGCAGGCGGTAGTGGTGGGAGCATCCCAGGGCAGAGTGGATGCTGGATGTGGGCAGGTGGCTGCCGTGGCGAGCGAAGGTAGCGGGGAGGGTGTCGGGTGGCACGGCGGCAGGAGGCGGCTACGTTTGGTCGGTGGCGGCAGGTGGCCGGAGTCAGGTGGATGTGAGGTGGTGCGAGGGCATGGCGGCTGCGCCGGCGCGTGGGGCGGGGCTGCGTCCAATGGAAACGAAGCGGGTTGGATGGGGCCGGGGGGTTTGTTTTTTTTTCAGAGCTCGGAAACACCCGCATCGGCCTTATATAGGAGCCGTGATCCAAATAGTTATTCTAATCCTGGGATTAGAATAGTGCCTATATATATATATATATATATACATCTGGGCTATTCTGTTACGCGTAACAGAATATTATTCTATTACCCTACATGAACTGATGAATTCAAGCGGTTGAACTGATGAAATTTGAGCGGTTGAACTGATACTTTCTGTTGCTGTTAAAAATCGTCTTCTTTAGTTCAAATTTTTTTGCAATTTTTTTTGTCGAAATTGGGCGTGTAATATATCGTTGGAAAGCTCTTGACATCCACATTACAATCTCATAATTCGTTTTTGCAAAAAAATTATGATTTAAGAGCAGTTTTGGGAAAACATTTTTTAAACCGAAAACGCGAATCGTATTTTCGACTTAATTTTCAAACGGTTTGTCAGAATTGAGCAAATGAGATGGCATTGGAAAGCTTGTGAAAATCTGCATCTTCCCTATATCTACTATTTTTCAAATTCTATATGATTTAAAAGTAATTTGAAAAACGGTGATATTCTAGGCGAAATGTTTTTCACTTTTTTTGCAAATGGTTTGTCGGATTGAAGCAAATGATAAGGTGTTGGAAAGCTATGGAAAATGCAAAACTTTTGCGTATAGAAAGATTTTTCTAATTCCATATGGTTTAAATACGAATTCAAATACAGTTAAAATTGGTTTTGAACACTGTTTTTTTAAAAAGTTTGTCGAAATGGGGCAAATAATATACCGCTGGATAGCTATCGAAAATGCGAAGCTTAGTCATGTTGAACATTTTCTCTACTTCGGAACCGTTTAAAAATAATTTTGAATAAGGTGAAACCCATTGTGTTGTTTTTTCATGTCTAAAAAACATAGTACTCGTACTTATCTATGTCTATGTTTGTACTTAGGTATTTTTCACAAAGTAGTTTTGAATGGTTCCGAAAAAAGAATACTTTGAACGGATGTCTTTATGATTTTGTACTTGCTCCCATCTTTTAATAGTAATTTTGAAATACGGTGAGACTCATCGTGTTGTTTTTCTGTCCGAAAAAAAGAGTACTCGTACTGATCTATGTGTGTGTTTGTATTGAGGTATTTTTCAGAGTAATTTTGAATGGTTCCGAGAAAAGAGTACTTGCACTGATGTTTGTATGGTTTTGTACTGAGCATGTTTTCACATACTAGACTTCACTCTATTTTTTGGGTATCATAGTCCCCGAACTTGCATGGTTTATATCGTTGAACTGAATGATATTTTTTCAAAAGGAAATAATTTCGTGTGTTTGTTTTTTTAACAATTTTCTTGCAAGATGTTTTGGACTTCTCTTGTTTTGCGACTTGAACTTTTACCATTTGATTTTCCATTGGGTTTCATTTTGGTTGAGCTTTTTTCTCAAACTTATCTGGGACGTCGTGTTGAACTTACAACTTTTTTACTTGTGAACTTACTGTGTTTTTGCAATGCCAATATTTAGGATAGCAGGGCGAGGACAAAGGAAATAATTTCATGTGTTTGTTTTTTTAACTCAATTTTCTTGCAAGATGTTTTGGACTTCTCTTGTTTTGCAACTTGAACTTTTACCATTTGAGTTTTCATTGGGTTTCATTTTGTTTGAGATTTTTTCTCAAACTTATCTGGGACGTCGTGTTGAACTTACAATTTTTTAATTGTGAACTTGCTGTGTTTTTGCAATGCCAATATTGGGGAGAGAAGGGCAAGGACAACGACAGAAGGAAGCTGCGTGTGGTGATCATGGAAGCACTACAGGGCTAAGCCACAACTACAGGGCTGAGCCACAACGGTGGTTGATGGCAAGGCGGCACGACACGACATGCGGCAGAGAGGCATGGCAGCGGGTGGGCGGCGCACTGTCATGACACTTGAGATGCGCCTGCTGGACTGACCTCCTTGTCCTATCTGGACGGATCAGTTGCAGAACTTGGACGTTAACATACAAAGCCACATGTTACAGCTACAACATACAAAGCCAAAAATTGTACACCACTCGTACATTTCAGACCAAAGATTTTAGTATATGAGTGCAAAAACAGTAGAAAATTATACATGGACCGAGTCCTTGTGTTTTTTTTCTTCAGTGTCCAGATCATACAATAAAACATACACCTAACACATGCACTACACACACAAGTGCAAATTCTCCCAGTAGATTCTGTTTTGCGAACTCCTAGATTTCTTGTGTTTTGAACTCCTCTGGTTGAACCTCCCAATGAAATAGTCCTTGCCATGATATACAATCTGCAACTGAGTATCACATATGAGTTTAGTTCAAATTCTAGGAATTATCAATGAAGAACAATTCAAAAGCAACTAGACACAAGTTCAATAGAAGCACATGACAAAAACTATCTACAAAAGGTAGTACAGGCACAAAAGTTTAGTACTCCCCCATCCCATAATATAAGAGAATTTTTCACAGTAATGTAGTGTCAAAATGGCTCTTATATTATGGGACGGAGGGAGTAGTAAGCTACAATTAGCCAAGTTCAGTACAATTAACCAAAGGTAACCGGAAACATAAATATAGATGCATGTTCCAACTTTTTTCGTGAACTGATGTGGATGAGATGCAACCCAAACCAAAAGGTGATTTGCAAACTTATGAGAAATAATTCTGTTAAACACCTAGCTTCAGTACAATCATCTATGAAAAGTTTTCTAGTTCCAAATTATGACCTTGAAGAATAATTCTCATAAGCCAGAAGAAGCACGTAGAAGAGTGCTGAGGGCACACATAATTTTGGGTGTATTTCCTCAAGCTTCTACACTTTTTTAAGTAGATAAAAATGATGAAAGGAAACACACTTTGTAAGATGTACTGAAAAAGCCTAAAAAGGTGAAGTGATATGTTTTGAAGCTCCAGGAAGCCTCTTGACAAACTGAAACTTCGTGTATCCCAGGAGGTTGACCTGCAGAGGAGCACAAATTAGAACATTAAGCATCAACTTCTACAACTTATATACACAGGAAACATGAATTTCTACATCTTGTTTTGAACTTCTAGTAATCGATCAAGTAGTCATAAAACCAAACAAGGGTGATGGGAGTTGAACCAGATCCCTCGGCCTCATCTCTAAACATTACCCTTTAATCTTCCTGAACTGAATTCCTCTCATCTATGTTCTTTAACTTTGTTTTTTTATGTAGATATGAACCAGCAACAACCTGGATGATGGTCGGTGCGTCGAGGTTAGCACGAGACAACAATGGTGCTTGAGGAGCAGGGGAAGAGCGACACTACAAACAAGTGTAGCTCAACGATACCATATGCTAAACAAATTTGCCAATTGGGACTGAAGAAACCACACAAGATGAACTTTCTGACTTTTGTCTTTGAAACACCCCGGTTTTTAACTTTTTATACATGAACTTACCACCCGTGAGTCTTAAAAAAAACAATGAATCACCTCCATTCTTTTTTATTTTCTCAATATTTTTGCTTTCTGTTTGAACTCACCACCCTTCAAGTCTGAAATTGATGCAAAACCATTTTTTCTCCACTAATCTACTACAGTTTTTTCTTTATATTAAGCTAACATATAATACTTAAACCAAACTGTGTTTTTAACCATACTTTTTGAACTGTTTTTCTGTATGTCCTTTTATGGACTGATGGCAGATATACCTGGCGAACTGCTACACCACATACAGAGCATCATTTTTTCTATGAGAAAGCACAATTCATGTTTACCATTTTAGTTATACTCTGTATATCACATTTGAACAAGCATCTTGAACTTCTGCTAAGCAAGCACATCATCAGCACATCCAAATGCCTTAGTAAACTGCAGTCACTCAGTCGCCAAATCACAAAAAAAATTATAGAGGTGGAACAAAACGAGAGGAAAGCTTCTGACCTTTGCGTTGTTGAACGATTTCTCGTTGAACTTATATCATCTAGTTGCCCAAACCGGGCACTTGAGTCGAGCAAAAATCCCAAAGCATTATAGAAAATTCCACAAAAACAAGACCAAAGGCATTAAATGTAAAATTACTGGGTTCAACTTGTCAGCACATACATGTACCTATGTATCTTTTATTGTTGAACTTCCGGATGTCTTTACAAGAATTCCATGGCATTTGTTCAACTTCCATGGCCATTTTACATGGCCTCAACTCCGAGGATCTGGTTTCAGCTCAACTCCGACCAGCCCTCAACTTTTTGCGAAACCAAAAAATGAACCAGACACAAACTTGTGTTATAATAAACTTGTTGTTTACCATAAATTTGTTTCAGTTTTCAGTGTAACTTCCGTAGTTCTAGATGAAGTTTTGGTTGTATGTCTGTAGTGGTTAAACATACCTTGTTTAGGTTTGGCGAGTGTTATGGACAGAGTAGGCGGAGAAGGATCTCTCACTCGATCTAGTCTTTTTCCAAAAATATTGAAAATACCTGCAGAAAATAAGGTGGAAATCTTGTGTTTTTCAGTTTTCTTTCAAACCTGAAATGTTTGAATCAATAGAAACATAGAGGTATTTTCAAGACCTCATGGGGCAGAAGGAGCACCACAACACACAATGACGTCTTAACTTACAGCCAAATGTTTTCAATCAACTAATCATATATGAACATTGATGACAAGAACTCCCACTAACTTATCAATCATTTTTTTCCAGGGATCAAGCTTCATGAAATACGAGATCTCTCTCCACACTTTGTGGCACAAGTAGCTTGATCATGTCAAATGTATCTAATGCTATTTACTTAAATTGAATAGGTGCACAACAAACATGATTCCTGAAAATAAATCTCACCTGGTGTTGCAGAAACAGAGTGCACATTTCCGTCAGCATTCAGTTCAATTGGCAGTGTTTCGTCAGTGCTGCAAAAACATAAACATTTGCATTTTCTGAAGCTAACAAAGGGCAGATGAACTGAATTTGATTTTGCTAGCGAACTGATGCAATTTTATAGAACGAACCTTCATAGTTCCGTCAGTGCTCAGTTCAATTAGCAGTGTTCCGTCAGTCTTGTGGAAACATGACCATTTGCATTTTCTGAAGCTACTACAGATTACTGCTTTAATGTCTGACATGCACTGAGCTAAACCACTTTTTAAGTTGAGAGAAACTAAGCCGCATGGGTTGTTGGGGCGGCGTTGAACGGGCACTGGTGGTGGTGGTGAATGGCCTGGGGTGGAGAAGGTGAACGGCCTGCGTGCTGAGGCAGCGGAGGGTGACGCTAGAGCATGGGGCAGCCCCAATTCCAATAAGAGGTCTGTAAAATTAATTGACTATCATGTTAACAAAAACAACCTGTCCAACAGGCACCCATGATAACTACAAGTAGCAAGTGGCATAATGAAAATAAGCTTAGTATCAGCTCTAGCAAGTAGCAAGTGTGAGCATTCAGATTTTGTATACCATTTCAGTGTGTATCGTCATTCCATTGTTCAAGATCCCAGAAAACCAAGGCGGACATGGTCTCGTCAATCCAAACAATGAATGTATATATTTAATGTTATGAAAAGCAAGTGGTATAATCCATCACACACACAACAATAATTTCTGTAGTCTATCATCCATCGTACTTCCATTAGCACTGCACACAAATCGCCATTAGTACTGACATTAGTACAACAATAATTTCTTTGGTCAGACATCCATTACCCTAACCCAAAATGTACTTCCATTAGCACTGCACACAAACGGCCATTAGTACAACAATAAAAAAAATAGCCACACATCCATTACCCTAACCCAAAATACTCACACGGATCTAGTAATTTCGGAATTTTTGCACTACACCGAACTAAACTGAACTGAACAAAAATAATATATTCGAAATGAAACTATTAAAAGAATTGAACTGAAATAATTTCAGTAATTGAACTGAACTAAAGAATTCAGTAATTGAATTGCTAGTCTTTTTTGTGCCCACTGAAGAACTGCTACAGGAAATATACCCGTGAGAACCGGAGATGTGTGGCTGCACTGGTGTAGCATGGCGTCCTCGCCGGAGAAGAAGTATGCCAACAACTGCCACCCAGCTTCCACCGCCAACGGCTAGTAGGGCCACCGCGGCGAGGAGGGTGGCCCAGAGCGCTACCTTGCGGAAGGAGGGGTTGGGCGGCGGCGGTGCGTCCATGGGACCTCAGGGGGAAGGCGGCCGGATCTCGGAGGGAGTCGGCCGGAGCGCGGGGAGGGAAATGGTCGGAGCACGAGGGAGGGAGATGGCCAAAGCACGGGGGAGGGAGGCGGCCGGAGCATGGGGTGGGGAGGAGGCCGGG